>NC_056447.1:30023362-30098362 GCF_018296145.1 Oncorhynchus tshawytscha | reverse complement strand
GTGAGTTGTAGAGTTACCACCCATGACCGTATATATGTTAGTGACAGAGACATGGTTATTGCATTTTTTCATTTGAAAGGCCTGTGGCTTTCACCAAGTGAGTACCTGGGTGAATGCTATTGTAAAAACTAAACTTTTACACAAATATGGTATTATAAGGCCTTACTTTGATGGTTTAGTTTTAGCCTAACACAGTGGTGTTAAGAAACTCCTGGTTTACAGGCCACATCAGGCCTGGAAGTCACATTATGCTGCCTTGCAAAGTCAAGTGTAACTCCTATTGGAATCCAGACAGAGTTAGAATAACCAACAGTTGGCATATTTATTAACCCACAACCTCCATTCAGAGTGACTATCAGGGTTAAATAAGAATGTATGAAGACTAGTTTAACCATTTAAACTGGATTAACCATTTCAGTAATGGGTGCAGTAAAAATAACTACCTTGATTGGATTAGTTTTGAAAACTGTATGTCCTTTATCTTTGTGTAGCATAAGATTAATCACTCAATCAATGTGCATGCAAAAACACAGATATTCAAAACAATCCTATAAAAATCCACCTGCAATAGAGCATGCTGGGAAATATGATAATGATGAGCGAGGTTTTGATGGGACCGTTTGAATCTCCAAAGTGTAAAACAGTAACTCTGGTTATTAAAACCAACACTGGGGATTGTTTTACACCACTGAGTGTTAATTTAAACACTGGCCAATTTGCTGTGTGTGACTGTACAAAGTATCCTCTCCTTTCCTTTCCTCTCCTCCCTTCCTCTCCTCCATTAGACCCAAATCCCTAATCTCTCCATTTATCTCTCCCTCCAACTCTCCCTCTGTTTTTCCTCAATCTCTCTTTTGTTTTGCTCTCTCTCCTACCCCATCTCTTCCTCCCGATGTCGCTCTTTGTATTAAAGGCCCAGTGCAGTCTAAAACATCATTTCCTATGTTTTATATACATTTCCACAATGATGTTGGAATAATACTGTTAAATTGTGAGAATTATGATAATACCCTTTTAGTGTAAGAGCTGTTTGAAAAGGCTGCCTGGAATTTCAGCCTGTTTTGGTGGGATGGAGTTTTGGCCTGCCTGGTAACATCAATAAGAAAGTCAGCTCCAAACCTCTAGTTTGAAAACAGATAGTTTTCCGTTTTTCCTCCCCACTCAGACCATTCCCAGACAGTCGCTTGCTAAGATGATACATTTTAATTGAAAACAATCACAGGAAAGTACTTAATTGTTACCCAGAAATGATTTGATATTGAGATAAAAATGGCTGCATTGGGCCACTGGGGAGAGCCCAGTGTATTCTGACCTCAGCCCACTCTCCTCCTCTCTCATTGTTATCCATCCATCGCTTTTTTTTTCATCACACACAATTAGTCCTGGTTTTCTCTGGGCTGACAGTTATTGTTGTTGTTAGGCCTCAGAGCAGTGTGTGTGTGTGTGTGTGTGTGCGTGCGTGCGAGAGAGAGTGTGTTTTCCTATACAACCATAGAGGTAAACACTGACGCCTAGCAGCCATTTGTGAAGTAACAACATCTGACCCACGTAACATGCTGTCGCTACACGCTACACACGCTCTCATTCCACACACCTGCACACATTACTGGAATGTGTTTCCCATGTTTACATCATAGTATCATAGTAATATGATTAGATAGAGAGACACGTCAGTATATCCATCTGTACAGTGCGTGTGTTTTGTGCATGTGGCTGTGTGTGCGTGCAAGTGTGTTTTAATCTCCTGGATTATTAATCTAATGAGGTGCTGACATGTTTTCAAAACTTCACAGAGTTGTGCTGTGAATTAAATGAAATATAGACGAGCCACAGAACCATGCCCTAACTGGATTAAACATGAGCTAAACCAACACAGCTGTAGTGTGTGTGTGTGTGTGTGTGTGTGTGTGTGTGTGTGTGTGTGTGTGTGTGTGTGTGTGTGTGTGTGTGTGTGTGTGTGTGTGTGTGTGTGTGTGTGTGTGTGTGTGTGTGTGTGTGTGTGTGTGTGTGTGTGTGTGTGTGTGTGTGTGTGCGCTTATGTGTAAAATCAGGAGAACGTGACCATAGGGAAGGGAATATATATATGGACCCCAGCCCTGATGTCCAACTCTAATGGATGCATTTGCTCTTTATTGACTGTGTGTGTGTGTTTATGCAAGTGTGTGTGTGCATCATCATCTGTGTGTGTGTCTGTTTCTCACATCTTTCTGCCTCTCTCTCCCAGGTGGCCAACCTGCTCCGCCTCTTCCAGATCCCTCAGATCAGCTATGCCTCCACCAGTGCCAAGCTCAGTGACAAGACGCGCTATGACTACTTTGCCCGCACGGTGCCCCCTGACTTCTACCAGGCCAAAGCCATGGCAGAGATCCTGCGGCTGTTCAACTGGACCTATGTGTCCACGGTGGCATCAGAGGGAGACTACGGAGAGACGGGCATAGAGGCTTTCGAACAGGAAGCACGTATGAGGAACATCTGCATCGCTACCTCTGAGAAGGTAGGAAGAAATAGGAGTTTAGATAGGGTTGTCTGGAGATTATATACTGTAGGTAGATTGACAGTGAAGGAGATAGGGTGGTCAGGAGATTATATGGGTAGATTAACAGTGAAGGAGATAGGGTTGTCAGGGGATTACATAGGTAGATTGACAGTGAAGGAGATAGGGTTGTCTGGAGATTATATAGGTAGATTGACAGTGAAGGAGATAGGGTGGTCAGGAGATTATATGGGTAGATTAACAGTGAAGGAGATAGGGTTGTCAGGGGATTACATAGGTAGATTGACAGTGAAGGAGATAGGGTTGTCAGGGGATTACATAGGTAGATTGACAGTGAAGGAGATAGGGTTGTCAGGAGATTATATGGGGTAGATTGACAGTGAAGGAGATAGGGTTGTCAGGGGATTACATAGGTAGATTGACAGTGAAGGAGATAGGGTTGTCAGGGGATTACATAGGTAGATTGACAGTGAAGGAGATAGGGTTGTCAGGGGATTACATAGGTAGATTGACAGTGAAGGAGATAGGAGTAGACCTAGGTTAGAATATAGAAGAACAGGCATGGAGAACATGAGGGGTTGGTCAGACAGAAAGATTTGGGTTAAGGGTTAACCCTACAGCGTGATTCTATTTATTTTAGCCTGCTATTCTATGTAGTAGACCTCTTCCTAAATTGTGTTTACTCCCTCTGGTTCCAGTTTAAATATCACATTACCTCCTGTCCAGGTGGGGCGCTCTAACGCTAAGAAGTCTTATGAGGCAGTGATCAGGCAACTCCTCCAGAAGCCCAATGCCCGCGTGGCAGTTCTCTTCCTGAGGAGTGATGACGCTCGAGAACTCCTCTCTGCCGCCGCACGACTCAACACCACCTTCATCTGGGTGGCCAGTGATGGCTGGGGGGCGCAGGAAAGCATTGTCAAGGGCAACGAGGCCACGGCCGACGGGGCCATTACCCTGGAACTGGCGGCCAATCCCGTGCCGGCTTTCAACCGCTACTTCCTGTCTTTGGATCCAATCAACAACCGCCGCAACCCCTGGTACCGGGAATTCTGGGAGCAGAAGTTCCAGTGCTCACTTGGCGGAGGAGGAGGTGGGGCAGGAGGAGTAGGGTCAGGGGGGATGGTGTCTCTCTCCCTCCCTCCCTGTGAGAAGGGTGTGTCGGTGGATAATAGTAACTTTGAGCCGGAGTCCAAGATCATGTTTGTGGTGAATGCGGTATACGCCATGGCCCACGCCCTCCATAAGATGCAGAGAACATTGTGTTCCAACACCACCAAGCTCTGTGACAGCATGAAGGCTCTGGATGGACGCAAGCTCTACAGAGACTACCTCCTCAACATCAGCTTCACAGGTCAGTACTGCCTGAAACTACCTAATGATCATCAGCTTCACAGGTCAGTACTGAAACTACCTAATGATCATCAGCTTCACAGGTCAGTACTGAAACTACCTAATGATCATCAGCTTCACAGGTCAGTACTGAAACTACCTAATGATCATCAGCTTCACAGGTCAGTACTGAAACTACCTAATGATCATCAGCTTCACAGGTCAGTACTGTCTGAAACGACCTAATGATCATCAGCTTCACAGGTCAGTACTGTCTGAAACGACCTAATGATCATCGGCTTCACAGGTCAGTACTGCCTGAAATTACCTACTGATCCTCAGGTTCACTGGTCAGTACTGCCTGAAACGACATACTGATCCTCAGGTTCACAGGTCAGTACTGCCTGAAACTACATACTGATACTCAGCTTCACTGGTCAGTACTGAAACTACCTACTGATCCTCAGGTTCACTGGTCAGTACTGCCTGAAACTACATACTGATACTCAGCTTCACTGGTCAGTACTGCCTAAAACTACATACTGAACCTCAGCTTCACTGGTCAGTACTGTGTGAACCTACATACTGATCCTCAGCTTCACTGGTCAGTACTGCCTAAAACTACATACTGAACCTCAGCTTCACTGGTCAGTACTGTGTGAACCTACATACTGATCCTCAGCTTCACTGGTCAGTACTGCCTAAAACTACATACTGAACCTCAGCTTCACTGGTCAGTACTGCCTAAAACTACATACTGAACCTCAGCTTCACTGGTCAGTACTGTGTGAACCTACATACTGATCCTCAGCTTCACTGGTCAGTACTGAAACTACCTACTGATTATCAGCTTCCCAGGTCAATACTGTAGACCTGGGAGAATGGGAGGAGAGGGGTGGAGTGAGAGAGGGAGGGAGTTAAAAAAGAGAGAGGTAAAGAGGAATTCTCAACATGATGGGTCTTTTTGAGGGGAGGGAGAGATGAAAGGGGAAGAAAGAGTACGAGAGAGAGAGAGAGAGAGAGAGAGAGGGGAGGAGGATGCAAGCATAGCAACATGAAACGTGTAAGAACAATTCACCTTAATTTACATGTACGGTCATGCTTGCTAGTTACCATTGGCATTTATTAGCTGTATGTAATTGATATGACAGCACAGAGCAGGTGAGACGAATCACAGCTCAAGTTAATCCAACCCCATATTCTATCATGTCTACTAGTGACTCACCATTTTATAATAGAGACTCCTATGGAAGTAATAATGAGATTGTGTGTGTGTGTGTGTGTGTGTGTGTGTGTGTGCGTGTGTGTGTGTCTGCGCGTGTGTGCACGTGCGTGTGTGTGTGTGATAATAGTATTCTATAGCAGGAGAGTGTCACTTAAGACTGGAGAGAAGAAAGAGGGGAAAATAGGATTGGGTTGAGTGACAGGTGGGGCACAAAGACAGAGGAATAAATACACTGCGGTAGGACATACAGACAGACAGGTGCTTATTCCAGTGCTAACCATGACCAATAGGGGACATCAAAATACATCAACAAACAGCTCTGCCACTACAGCTTTAGAAAGACCTGGAGACAGAGTCAGAGACAGAGCAAAGTGGGAGGTTTGGGCATATGGTGACATGATAGGCAGACTGAAGTGGGGAGAGGTGGAGAGAAAAGAGAGAAAGATAGCAGTAGTGAGAGGGAGTGAGGTGGAGAGAGAGGGATAGAGCGAGGGATGGAGGCAGAGAGGTAGAGATGAGTTGCTGGTGGCGTGGGACAGCATGAATCAGCAGAAGATGATTCTCTTTGAAATTCAACATCATCATTACTCAAGCTGCAAATCTAAGGGCTCAGATCATGACTGTCAGAGGGAGAGAGGGTGAGAAGGAGAGATAGAGGGTGAGAAGGGGAGATAGAGGGTGAGAAGGAGAGATAGAGGGTGAGAAGGGGAGATAGGGGAGAGAGGGTGAGAAGGGGAGATAGAGGGGGTGAGAAGGGGAGATAGAGGGTGAGAAGGGAGATAGGGGAGAGAGGGTGAGAAGGGGAGATAGAGGGTGAGAAGGGAGAGAGAAGGGGAGAGAGGGTGAGAAGGGGAGATAGAGGGTGAGAAGGGGAGATAGGGGAGAGAGGGTGAGAAGGGGAGATAGAGGGGTGAGAAGGGGAGATGAGGGTGAGAAGGGGAGATGAGGGTGAGAAGGGGAGATAGGGGAGAGAGGGTGAGAAGGGGAGATAGGGGGAGAGGGTGAGAAGGGGTGATAGAAGGGGAGAGGGGAGATAGGGGAGAGAGGGTGAGAAGGGGAGAGAGAGAGAGGGTGAGAAGGGGAGATAGGGGAGAGAGGGTGAGAAGGGGAGATAGAGGGTGAGAAGGGGAGATGAGGGTGAGAAGGGGAGATAGGGGAGAGAGGGTGAGAAGGGGAGCGAGGGTGAGAAGGGGTGATAGAGGGTGAGAAGGGGAGATGGGGGAGAGAGGGTGAGAAGGGGAGATAGAGGGTGAGAAGGGGAGATAGGGGAGAGAGGGTGAGAAGGGGAGATAGAGATATAGAGGGGGTGAGAAGGGGAGATAGGGGAGAGAGGGTGAGAAGGGGAGAAGGGGAGATAGGGGTGAGAGGGTGAGGGAGAGATAGGGGAGAGAGGGTGAGAAGGGGAGAAGAGGAGAGAGGGTGAGAAGAGAGAGAGAGGGTGAGAAGGGGAGAGAGGGTGAGAAGGGGAGATAGAGGGTGAGAAGGGGAGATAGAGGGTGAGAAGGGGAGATAGAGGGTGAGAAGGGGAGATAGAGGGTGGAAGGGGAGATAGAGGGTGAGAAGGGGGAGAGATGAGGGGAGAGAGGGTGAGAAGGGGAGATAGGGGAGAGAGAGGGTGAGAAGGGGAGAGAGGGTGAGAAGGGGAGATAGGGGAGAGAGGGTGAGAAGGGGAGATAGAGGGTGAGAAGGGGAGATAGAGGAGAGAGGGTGAGAAGGGGAGATAGGGTGGAGAGAGGGTGAGAAGGATAGATAGAAGGGAGAGTGGGTGAGAAGGGATAGAGAGAGAGGGTGAGAAGGATAGATAGGGGAGAGAAGGTGAGAAGGAGGGAGAGAAGGAGATATGGGAGATGAGGGAGAGAGGGTGAGAAGGGATATGGGAGATGGGGAGAGAGGGTGAGAAGGAGAGAGGGGAGAGTGGGTGAGAAGGATAGAGAGGGGTGAGAGAGGGAGAGAAGGAGAGATAGGGGAGAGAAGGTGAGAAGGAGAGATATGGGAGATGAGGGAGAGAGGGTGAGAAGGGGAGATAGAGGAGAGAGGGTGAGAAGGATAGATAGGGGAGAGTGGGTGAGAAGGGGAGAGAGGGGAGAGAGGGAGAGAGGGAGAGAAGGAGAGACAGGGGAGAGAAGGTGAGAAGGAGAGATATGGGAGATGAGGGAGAGAGGGTGAGAAGGGGAGAGAGGGGAGAGGCAGCCTCAGCCTCCAGTGAGCAGGAGAGGAGTGGAGGTGGGAAAGATAAGTCTGAAAGTTAGGGAGGGCTGGAGAGAAAGTGAGAGCGATGGGGGGAGTCTATCTGATCTGCTAACATCCCTGAAGTTGATCAACCCTCTCCTCCCTTCCCACTCTCTCCCTACCTCCTTTTATTTTGGTTACCATGGCTAGGGGAAGAGATCTCTTTAACTTTGAAAGAGGGGTCTCAAGGGGTTTAACGGGTGTGTGTGTTTGTTTGTGTGTGTGTGTCTCAGTCACCAGATCTCAACTCAATAAAGATTCTAGAGGGGTGCCCAAGATAGTGTTTTCTACCACCATCAACAAAACACCAAATGATGGAGTTTCTCATGGAAGAAGGGTGTCATCATCCTTCCAGACACTTGTAGAATCTATGCCCAGGCGCATTGAAGCTGTTCTGGCGGTTCGTGGTGGCCCACGAGTCGCCAGACAATTTAAGTTGGTGTTTCCTTTATTTTGGCAGTTACCTGTATATTACAGTTCAGAATAGATAGACATGTGGTACACTGGTGATGATCAAGGTGAGGAGGATGAGGCTAAAACAGAGCCCTCTCTGTAGCTATGCTGTTGCTATGGTAATGAAGCTGACACTATGGCCAATTGTCGAAGTAATCCTGTAGATGGGAGCTTCTCTCAATGCCAACTGCTGAACACACACACGCATGCACGGATGCACACACACACACATACACACACTCACTTATACACACTCAGGCATTTGCACAAAATGACAGCTTGAGATGTTTGTTTTTTGCTGCCATGAAATCGCAGACACCCCCAACCCACACACTTTTCTAAGCCATCATTCAACTCCCACCTACCGTCCCCATCTGAGGCAAACAGATCAGTCGACACACACGCACACACAATAACACACAAACACACACACACACAGGCAACCTCCTGTTCAAATAGTTGTCATAGATGTGTGATATTCCCTCTCCTCTGCTCTTTTATGGGTGCATGTGTGTGTGTGTGTGTGTGTGTGTGTGTTAGCAGAGCGAGGAGAGGTGTTGTGCCTTCAGGGCACTATTGAGCTGAGAGCTTACTGTAACCGTTACATGCCAGAGAACAACCTTCACTCTCTCTCTCTCTCTCTCTCTCTTCTCTCTCTCTCTCTCTCTCTCTCTCTCTCTCTCTCTCTATCTCATTCTATTTCTCCCTCTCTTTCTCCTGCTCTCTCCCCCTCCCATCTCCCTTCACATTTGATAACAGTGCTTCCCACTCATAAACACTTCACAAGCTTCTTCCCTGCCTGTTCTTTTTTCTTTCCTTCCTTCTAGCCCTCGTTTCCCTTCCTTTAGCTCATCCTCTTCTCTCACACCTTTCTTTCTCTGCTATTCCTTTTCTGCTATCTCCTCTTTCATCTTGTCAGTCCCCGTCTGTCTCCTCTCTTATCTTGTCTATCCCTCCTTTTCTTACTCCACCACTGCCTCTCTTCTTTCCTCTATCACCTCTCCTCTCCCCTGCTATTCCTTCTTTTGTGTCCTCTATCACCTCTCCTCTCCCCTGCTATTCCTTCTTTTGTGTCCTCTATCACTCCTCTCTTATCTCCTTTCCTGTCCTATTATGGTGCCTCTTTCCTTTCTTCTCTCTCTTATCTCTTCTTCTCTGTCTGCTGTCCACTCTGAATCTCTATCCCAGGAGAGAAGCACCACAGAGAGAACAGATATAGCCCGTAGTGCTGGTGTGTGTGTGTGTGTGTGTGTGTGTGTGTGTGTGTGTGTGTGTGTGTGTGTGTGTGTGTGTGTGTGTGTGTGTGTGTGTGTGTGTGTGTGTGTGTGTGTGTGTGTGTGTGTGTGTGTGTGTGTGTGTGTGTGTGTGTGTGTGGTTTCTGACATGATTGTTCCTTCTCCCGACACGCTCACTCTCCCTGGGACACAGATGTATTAGGTCATCATCATCACCCCAAACACTCCTGATTGGACTGAACACACATCACACACTCACTGTGCCTAATGCAAATTACATACACCACTTTACATTGCAGCCCTAAAGATTCTAGTGAGGGTGGAAGAGAAAGATGATGAAAAAGATTAACAGAAATAGAGAGCATGAGGGGAAAGGAGGGAGAGAGAACCTATGGGATCTCCAAATTACCCATCTACAGCAAGGACAGTAGAGAGGAGAGGAGTATTTTCTGTGAAGATTATCTGAGCATATGTTGCACAAAACTGTGTTATCCTGTCTAAATGTTACCTGCCCCATAGTGTGTGGTGACATCAGCTAATCAACAGCCAGTCAAGTGGACTGTCTCTCTCTCGTTCTCTCTCACCCTCTCACCCTCACTCTCTCATGCCACAGTATCAGATTATGTATTCCCTCTCTTCCCCCTTCATTGGATTAAAGGGAATTGTCTTTCCCCCTCCCTGTAATACCCACAAACCCCTGCGGCCAGCACGTTAGCCCGATATGGCAGAGAGCGTAATTCATTTCTGAACCTCTGAATGAAAACTCCTTTTCCCCTTACTTTTAATTAATCTAGAATAATAAAGACTCTCCCAACTACGTCAAGTTATGCATGTTT
The DNA here is from genome assembly GCF_018296145.1 of Oncorhynchus tshawytscha. Taxonomy (NCBI): domain Eukaryota; kingdom Metazoa; phylum Chordata; class Actinopteri; order Salmoniformes; family Salmonidae; genus Oncorhynchus; species Oncorhynchus tshawytscha. Next base: position 30,088,561 of record NC_056447.1, on the reverse strand, counting down.
TTTTAAACTATTATAAACCTTTTGCACTCAGAATTAAATCTCCTCTCTCTCTCTCTCAGACTCTTTCCTCAGTTTTTCTCTAGTCTCACTCGCTGTAGTGTAGCTCCAGCTGTTTGTGTTAGAGGAATCCTGCTGCATAAGTCTCTGGAGAGAGAGAGAGAACGCGAGAGAGTATTGTTGTAGCAGTAAACAGTAGACGGATGGTGTGAACAGACTTGCTCTGTAAATGAAAGCTGTGCAGTGCTTTACTGTCTAACGTAAAGCTGCAGACTTTGCGGACTTCAGCCTCTTTCCAACATCAGTGTGGACTAGGACAGTGGTTATTCCACTAGAGCGCTCAACACACAGCAGATACTGCTGGGGAGACCTGAGGAGATTTGTGCCAGCTTTAAAACGTGAACTGGAGTATCCCAGAGCTCCTAACCTGCTAGAACAAGCTGAGGGGAGAGATGTGTCTTCACTCTGGGCTAAAGATGTTCTCTAGACTGATAGGGTCAGATACTGTGTCACATAGAACATAATATAGGAAATTGCAGAACGCACAGTCTACGGGTTTGTTAGGAGAGAGAGAGAGAGAGAGAGAGAAAAGAGAGTGTGTGTGTGTGTGTGTGTGTGTGTGTGTGTGTGTGTGTGTGTGTGTGTGTGTGTGTGTGTGTGTGTGTGTGTGTGTGTGTGTGTGTGTGTGTGTGCGTCCCCATGAGGTCAAATGCTATTTCTAGGTGGTTTAGGGTTAAGAATTAGTGTTAGGGTTAGAATTAAGTTAAGGGTTAGTGTTAGGAGCTAGGTTTAGTTTTAGGGTTAGGAGCTAAGGTTAGGGTTAAGGTTAGGGTTAGGTTAAGGGTAAGAGTACGGGTTAGATTAGGGTTAGGGGTTAGGGAGAATAGGATTTTGAATGGGACTGAGTTGTGTGTCACCACAAGGTTAGCTGTACAAGACTGTGTGTGTGTGCGTGTGCTTGTGTGTATTCAGCAGTTGGCATTGAGAGAAGCTCACATCTATGTGAGTGTGAGTGAACAGTGGACAGGCGCTTCCATTCCCACAAGGCACCAAACCTGAATGAACTAGATCACACAGCCATAGAACAAAGGCCTCTACTGTTGGGGGGTGGGGATCTGATAGCATTTTTTTCTCAACCTGCTCTCACAGTCTCACATCGGAATTAGACGTTCCTCCATGATTCTTAAATGTCAAATTTAACTATGAATCTTTAAGGTTAGGGTTAAGTTTAGGCATTAACTCAATTCTTAAGGCTAAGCATTAACTCTGAATGGTTAAGGTAAGGGTTAAGGTTTGGGATAGGCTTAAAACAAAAATATCTAGGCCATCATTGTAAATAAGAATGTGTTCTTAACTGACTTGCCTAGTTAAATAAAGGTTAAATATAATAATAATAATAATTTAAAAAATACACTGCTCAAGAAAATAAAGGGAACACTTAAACAACACAATGTAACTCCAAGTCAATCACACTTCTGTGAAATCAAACTGTCCATTTAGGAAGCAACACTGATTGACAATAAATTTCACATGCTGTTGTGCAAATGGAATAGACAACAGGTGGAAATTATAGGCAATTGGCAAGACATCCCCAATAAAGGAGTGGTTCTGCAGGTGGTGACCACAGACCACTTCTCAGTTCCTATGCTTCCTGGTTGATGTTTTGGTCACTTTTGAATGCTGGCGGTGCTTTCACTCTAGTGGTAGCATGAGACGGAGTCTACAACCCACACAAGTGGCTCAGGTAGTGCAGCTCATCCAGGATGGCACATCAATGCGAGCTGTGGCAAGACGGTTTGCTGTGTCGGTCAGCGTAGTGTCCAGAGCATGGAGGCGCTACCAGGAGACAGGCCAGTACATCAGGAGACGTGCAGGAGGCCGTAGGAGGGCAACAACCCAGCAGCAGGACCGCTACCGCCGCCTTTGTGCAAGGAGGAGCAGGAGGAGCACTGCCAGAGCCCTGCAAAATGACCTCCAGCATGCCACAAATGTGCATGTTTCTGCTCAAACGGTCAGAAACAGACTCCACAAGGGTGGTATGAGGGCCCGATATCCACAGGTGGGGGTTGTGCTTACAGCCCAACACCGTGCAGGACGTTTGGCATTTGCCAGAGAACACCAAGATTGGCAAATTCGCCACTGGTGCCCTGTGCTCTTCACAGATGAAAGCAGGTTCACACTGAGCACATGTGACAGACGTGACAGTCTAGAGACGCCGTGGAGAACGTTCTGCTGCCTGCAACATCCTTCAGCATGACCGCTTTGGCCCTCCATGTGCTCGCCAGAGGTAGCCTGACTGCCATTAGGTACCGAGATGAGATCCTCAGACCCCTTGTGAGACCATAAGCTGGTGCGGTTGGCCCTGGGTTCCTCCTAATGCAAGACAATGCTAGACCTCATGTGGCTGGAGTGTGTCAACAGTTCCTGCAAGAGGAAGGCATTGATGCTATGGACTGGCCCGCCCGTTCCCCAGACCTGAATCCAATTCAGCACATCTGGGACATCATGTATCGCTCCATCCACCAACGCCACATTGCACCACAGACTGTCTAGGAGTTGGCGGATGCTTTAGTCCAGGTCTGGGAGGAGATCCCTCAGGAGACCATCTGCCACCTCATCAGGAGCATGCCCGGGCGTTGTAGGGAGGTCATACAGGCATGTGGAGGCCACACACACTACTGAGCCTCATTTTGACTTGTTTTAAGGACATTACATCAAAGTTGCATCAACCTGTAGTGTGGTTTTCCACTTTAATTTTGAGTGTGACTCCAAATCCAGACCTCTATGGGTTGATAAATTTGATTTCCATTGATAATTTTTGTGTGATTTTGTTGTCAGCACATTCAACTATGTAAAGAAAAAAGTATTTAATAAGAATATTTCATTCATTCAGATCTAGGATGTGTTATTTTAGTGTTCCCTTTATTTTTTTGAGCAGTGTACAGAATTCCAATACAATACTGTAAAATATAATACATGATTACAATAAAGGTGGAAGATGTATGATTGCAATCCCCGTGAACGTACCACCCTACTTCAGGCCATGGATGAGGCATAAAAGGATTTCAGTCCAGATCTATGTTAGGCTTGGATTTTCCATGCCAAAAGGTTTTTCCCAGGAGCATGAACAATGAGAATGCTTACTGTGATTTTGATGAGAATCTATGGCCAAATGCTCAAACAGGATTGATGCAAACTAGGGCCTGCAAAACATTGTTTCTTTCATTTATTTCATTTGATGACATTGTGAAAGATGTCTTCAATGATCACCCCTTTCATCACACATTGGATAGAAATGATGGAAATCTGATGTTCAGTCAATGTTAATGGATAGTGTAAGTGAATTGCCTCATGTGAAAGCAGTGTACTGTGCGGTAATTCACTGTATCATACTACATTCAAAGGCAATTTGAAATGTGTGTATATATATATATACAGTGGGGAGAACAAGTATTTGATACACTGCCGGTTTTGCAGGTTTTCCTACTTACAAAGCATGTCGAGGTCTGTAATTTTTTTATCATAGGTATACTTCAGCTGTGAGTGACGGAATCTAAAACAAAAATCCAGAAAATCACATTGTATGATTTATAAGTAGTTAATTTGCATTTTATTGCATGACAAGTATTTGATACATCAGAAAAGCAGAACTTAATATTTGGTACAGAAAACTTTGTTTGCAATTACAGAGATCATACGTTTCCTGTAGTTCTTGACCAGGTTTGCACACACTGCAGCAGGGATTTTGGCCCACTTCTCCATACAGACCTTCTCCAGATCCTTCAGGTTTCTGGGCTGTCGCTGGGCAATACGGACTTTCAGCTCCCTCCAAAGATTTTCTATTGGGTTCAGGTCTTGAGACTGGCTAGGCCACTCCAGGACCTTGAGATGCTTCTTACGGAGCCACTCCTTAGTTGCCCTGGCTGTGTGTTTCAGGTCGTTGTCATGCTGGAAGACCCAGCCACGACCCATCTTCAATGCTCTTACTGAGGGAAGGAGGTTGTTGGCCAAGATCTCACGATACATGGCCCCATCCATCCTCCCCTTAATACGGTGCAGTCGTCCTGTCTCCTTTGCAGAAAAGCATCCCCAAAGAATGATGTTTCCACCTCCATGCTTCACGGTTGGGATGGTGTTCTCTGGGTTGTACTCATCCTTCTTCTTCCTCCAAACACGGCGAGTGGAGTTTAGACCAAAAAGCTATATTTTTGTCTCATCAGACCACATGACCTTCTCCCATTCCTCCTCTGAATCATCCAAATGGTCATTGGCAAACTTCAGACGGGCCTGGACATGCGCTGGCTTGAGCAGGGGGACCTTGCGTGCGCTGCAGGATATTAATCCATGACGGCGTAGTGTGTTACTAATGGTTTTCTTTGAGACTGTAGTCCCAGCTCTCTTCAGGTCATTGACCAGGTCCTGCCGTGTAGTTCTGGGTTGATCCATCACCTTCCTCATGATCATTGATGCCCCACGAGGTGAGATCTTGCATGGAGCCCCAGACCGAGTGTGATTGACCGTCATCTTGAACTTCTTCCATTTTCAAATAATTGTGCCAACAGTTGTTGCCTTCTCACCAAGCTGCTTGCCTATTGTCCTGTAGCCCATCCCAGCCTTGTGCAGGTCTACAATTTTATCCCTGATGTCCTTACACAGCTCTCTGGTCTTGGCCATTGTGGAGAGGTTGGAGTCTGTTTGATTGAGTGTGTGGACAGGTGTCTTTTATACAGGTAACGAGTTCAAACAGGTGCAGTTAATACAGGTAATGAGTGGAGAACAGGAGGGCTTCTTAAAGAAAAACCAACAGGTCTGTGAGAGTCGGAATTCTTACTGGTTGGTAGGTGATCAAATACTTGTGTCATGCAATAAAATGCAAATTAAATACTTAAAAATGTTCTGGATTTTTGTTTTAGATTCTGTCTCTCACAGTTGAAGTGTACCTATGATAAAAATGACAGACCTCTACATGCCTTGTAAGTAGGAACACCTGCAAAATTGGCAGTGTATCAAATACTTGTTCTCCCCACTGTATATATTTTGCACATGTACACATTTACACAGGAGTGATGGTTGCTGATAATGGGCCTCTGTACGCCTATGTAGATATTCCATAAAAAATCTGCCATTTCCAGCTACAATAGTCATTTACAACATTAACAATGGCTACACTGTATTTCTGAACAATTTGATGTTATTTTAATCTACAAAAAATGTGCATTTCTTTAAAAAACAAGGACATTTTTTAAGTGACCCCATACTTTTGAACAGTAGTGTATTTATTAGTTCAACAATTACAGAAATACAATTGTATATTTATTTTCACACATACACCTCCCCCTCAACCCAAAGATACACCTCCCCTCAACCCAAAGAGACACCTCCCCTCAACCCAAAGATACACCTCCCCCCTCAACCCAAAGATACAACCTCACCTCCCCTCAACCCAAAGATACACCTCCCCTCAACCCAAAGATACACCTCCCCCTCAACCCAAAGATACACCTCCCCTCAACCCAAAGAGACACCAAAGATACACCTCCCCTCAACCCAAAGATACACCTCCCCTCAACCCAAAGATACACCTCCCCTCAACCCAAAGAGACACCTCCCCTCAACCCAAAGATACACCTCCCCTCAACCCAAAGAGACACCTCAACCCAAAGATACACCTCCCCTCAACCCAAAGATACACCTCCCCTCAACCCAAAGAGACACCTCAACCCAAAGAGACACCTCCCCTCAACCCAAAGATACACCTCCCCTCAACCCAAAGATACACCACCTCCCCTCAACCCAAAGATCAACCCAAAGATACAAAGATATACCTCCCCTCAACCCAAAGAGACACCTCAACCCAAAGATACACCTCCCCCTCAACCCAAAGATACACCTCCCCCTCAACCCAAAGAGACAAAAACATAACAACCAAATATTCACAGACTAATTTAAAAAATAAAGTCCTCACATTCACCCAGATATTGCTATACAGCCATATAGTTAGGGTGTTTTTAACAAAGGGATTAGTCATATTCTTCTTTAGCTTCTTAAAGGGAGCAGAGTTCAAATATCCAAAGTTAAGCTTTTTGTAGACAGCATTTCATTCTGCAGCCAGGGTAAACATGGTTTCTTGGAGAACCAAAACATTGCAGCCCGAAGTTGTGCAGCCCAGTAATACCACTGTAGGTTTGGAAGTTGCAGTCCCCCTCTGTCATTGAGCAAATAAAGAAGAGAAAGTCTAAGTCTTGGTTTTATGTTGCTCCAGATACAATTTGAGAGTGTCTTTCTGATCTTTGGGGGAAATAAAGGTGGTGGAGCCAGAGGAATTGATTGAAATAGATAAAGCAATTTGAGCAGAATATTAATCTTAATTATATTTATTCTACCAATAGTAGATATAGGCAATGATGTCCATCTGTTGATGGATTCTGTTACACTCATTACCATGGGTTCAGAATTTGTTGAACTCAAGGAGCTAATTTCTGGTGTGATTTCTAATACCAATATATATGAACCCTTGTTCTGTATTCACAAATGGATGATGTACAACTGTATTCGGTCTATCTTGCTTGTTGAGGAAAAAGATAGAAGATTTGGTTTTATTAACTTTAAACCCAGAGAATTTACAAGTTATTAATTATATTGGAAAGGGAAGAGATGGAATTCTTTAAATCTGTTTTGAATAAGAGGGTATCATCGGCATACAAGGCCACTCGATGTTCAAAATCCAATGTTTTATTTCCACTAATTGACGGTGAGACCTTACTGCAATAGCAAAGGGTTCTATAGCTAAAATAATGAGTCCTGGACTGGCCAGACATCCTGGTCTCGTGCCCCAAAAAAGCATAGAAGGTTGTGAAATCAAGTTGTTACTAGCAACTGTGATGGCATTTTCCTGTATTACCAAATGAGAGTTACAAACCACACACCAGTCAGAGTTATACTTCATCTTTAATAATATGAGCTTTACAATAGCCCTTTGACTCTCAGATCAATTCACTATCTATAATGAATTTTGAGAGTGACTACAGAAGAATACACAGATCTTTTATAGCCAAGACACACCCCTCTCAACTTACATGATGAACCACAGATCTTAGGAACTCTTCACAAAGGGCCTTTTACTTGAGAAAGGAGTATCCCTTAGCCAGATAGCATTCGCTATAAATTATCGCTCAGTTTGGTCTCTAAAACAAGGTTCTAATCTCATTCCTGGTACTTCATAGTACCAAAACATTACCTCATCCAAGGCATAACTCAATTGTCAACTCTAGATACTCCCATCTCAAGTAAATCCCCTCCCGACCCCACTCATGGACAAGCTCACTGGGGGAAATGACTTGTGCACGGACATTGTGGAGACAAGTAATTGGCTCCCCCTTAATCACGCCACCCTTTCACATGGTTTAACAGATACGTTCACATATGAAGACGATGTTCCATCCTGTCCTCAGGACAAGCCTGACCTCTCCCCTCTCTGGACCCCAAATGACTGAGCCCCAGCTGAGGGAAGAAATGCAACTGCCAACACTAGAGTCTATTAGAAATACATACTAATAAAAACATAAGAATATTATGCAGATATGATATATCTTAATTACTTATGTTACCCAACTAATTCTGATTCATCCACCACACAACTTCTTCAGTGGGGTTGGTATATCACATTTTAATCTATTTACAGAAGTAGTTCCCAAACACAAATCTCTTAAGCACTCCAAATAAATAAGACCACTCAACTCTATTGAATGCCTTCTCTGCATCAAGTGAGAGAATGGAAGTATCAGTGGACCCTTCACACACGTGCACTATTTTTAGTACTCTCCTCACATTGTGAAAACCTTGACGATTTTTCACGAACCCATTTTGGTCTTTGTGTATTAGATATGGGAGCACTCTATCCAATCACCTCGCTAAAGCTTTAGCCCAAACATTTTTGTTGGAGTTCAGAGGAGAAATCAGTCTGTAACTTTGGGGATTTATCAGGTTTCAGAATAAGAGTGATTAAAGAAGGGGGAAACAACCTTGCTGAAAGGATTCAGCATACATATCCAAAAGTGGAAAAGAGGTTTGTCCCTAAATATCTTATATCTATTGGGAGCCCATCTGGACCTGCCACTTTACCTCCCTTTTCCTAGCATCAGATATTTCAACACCATCCAATTCCTCTTCCAGATCCAGTCTTGTGTCTTCTGAAATAGAGGGAAAATCAAGACCATCCAAAAAGGATGTCTGATTAGTTAAGTTCTCAGGAGATTCAGAGTTGTAAAGTGTGTTGTAGTAGGAAGCAAATGTTTGGTTTATTTCTACAGAATCCATTCATAATTGTCCTTGTAAATTATGAATTGCATTAATGGCTCTGTCTAAATTTAACTTCTTAATCCGCCAGGCCAACGATTTACCAGATTTTTCACCTTGATCATAGGACGGTTTCAGCCTCGTTAAGCTGTTTGCAGCCTTTGAGGTGGAAAGTTCTTCATACTGAGCTTTAAGAGCAAATCATTTCTTGTTTACTTCATCTGAGTTATCCAAAAAAGCTTCCCTCTCCAATTCTCAGATTTTTCTGTCCCTCTCTCTCATTTTCCCATTTAATTGATTTGATTTGAAACTGGTAAAACGTTGTAACGGTCATTGTGTGATGAGGAAGAATCGGACTAAAGAGCGCGTGGTAAGTGTTCATGATTTTATTAAACTGAACACTAGAACAAAAATAACAAAGTGAATAAACGAAACCGAAACAGTCCTGTCAGGTGCAGAACACTAAACAGAAAACAACTACCCACAAAACATAGGTGGGAAAAAGCTACCTAAGTATGGTTCCCAATCAGAGACAACGATAGTCAGCTGTCCCTGATTGAGAACCATACCAAGTGAGTTTCTTGTCGGAACACATAGATGAAGGAAGTGTTTTAAACCTATTAATAAGCTGTTTAAGCTTGGATAGTTTACAAACTCCACAGACATTCCGCAAAGTACATTTCAGTTTTATATTTGAAGTAATTTAACCAAAAATGTAAAAATGGTATAAGATATAGCATAAAGGCTTATCTAAAATATGTTTAGTAACTATAAGGACCGCATTAAATATTTTGTAGTAAGGAAAATATGTAAAGATCTGTTGGAACGAACAAACATAAATCTATCCTAACAGTAAAAAACTGAACCCCATTCCCTTGTCTCCCTAACCAAGACACGCAACGCCTCCTCTCCCATATCGCCCCAATTGTAGAGTGTAGCCTGGTGGACGACTGATCCATTAAAGGGAGCAGTCTAACCTAAGCAATGCTAGACAAAATTAAGTGTCTCCTGCCTTCTCTCGGCCATTACTCCTCCCAAACAAATCAAAAGGCATATCTTGCAAGATGTTATGTGAAATATCACATAGTATTCATTTGAAAAGTAGTGAAGCATAGCTCCACCTAAAACAGTAACACTAGTCAGTGAAGATTGACTAACATTGACGTTACAGTGTGGACAATCCCAAATAGTTGTAGATGATCCACAACATAGGGTCTGCTGCTAGTAGCTACCAAGCAACAAAATGGCCCATACATATAGCGTAGTAACGTAGAATAATTTTAGTCCAAGGATATGATCGAAACTTAAGTCTTCATATAAAGTAGTTCCGATGCTTCTCGTGGTGCAGGATGAATGAATAAGCTCCCGATAACCCATTTGAGGTATGACCCAGATGCAGACAGCATTGAAGAAACTAAAGTTTATTCCTAATAATCCAGAGAAGGTATACAGGGTCCAGAACGGCAAGCAGTCTCAGGGTCAGGGCAGGAAGGGGTCAATAATCCAGAACGGTGGGGTAAGGTACAAAACGGCAGGTAGTCTCAGGGTCAGGGCAGGCAGAACGGTCAAAACCGGGAAGGACTAGAAAACAGGAGCAGGAAAACAGGCAGGAGCAGGGAAAAACGCTGGTAGGTATGAATGAGCAAAATGAACTGGCAACAGACAAACAGAGAACACAGGTATAAATACACTGGGGATAATGGGGAAGATGGGCGACACCTTGAGGGGGTTGGAGACAAGCACACAGACATGTGAAACAGATCAGGGTGTGACACCCGATGTGTCCATTGACATGGAGCTAAATATATTTGCCAGGATTTTACAGTGTTTTATGTAATCCAATGGAAGAGAATGATCAACATAACAAAAATAAACTTAAACATGACGTCCAACGTTCAATGGACAGCTATCTCGCCTGTCATATAGAAGAAACTGAGCTAAGTGATGAGCACATACAGGCTACAAAAAATATAAGGAAACTTTGTGTGGGCTAGCTCGCCATATTATTCACTTAACTGTTATGTTAGCTACAGTACTACAGTAGCAGTTAATACATTAGTTATTGTTAGTTAGCTTGCCAACAGTCACATAATCCAAGGTGGTTTAATTTCCCATAGTCCAGAGTGGCGGTGAACTTCACAGCGGCAACATGACTAGGAAGAAGATTCACGTTGAATGCCACGGATGAATGCCTCGGCTTGAGGGAGAGATTCAAACTCGTGTGACCGTCCATTGTAAGTCAGACATAGTTTAGCTGGGACGGCTATTCCATAGGCAATGTTGAGGGACCTGAGTTGGCGTTCAACCCCGATCTAGCCTTTTCTTTTTCGGTGCAGGTCTGCGGCTAGGTCAGGGAAGAACATGATCTCTTGGTCCCCGTATATCACCTTGCCTATAGCCCTGGCTTTCCGCATCACTCAGATATCGTCTTGAAAGTTGAGAAACTTCATGATAAGGACTCGAGGAGAGGGTGGTTTCTCAGGCCTGTAGGAGCCGGAAGCCGGTGGGCTCTTTCATTGCACAGGTGGTCTGGAAAGATGTCCAGCCCCAATACCTCTGGAAGCCATCTCTCGAGAAATGCAACTGGGTCACTATTTTCCACTTTTTCAGGTAGATTAACCAGTTTCAAATTAGACCTCCTCTGGTGGTTCTTGAGCGAGTTCAGTTTTGAAGTACGGTCAGCCACCTGTTTTTTTCAACTTTTCGGTCGTTGTTTTGACAGTGACGACAGTATCTTTCACCGTGCTAATGCATTCCTCTGCTTCGTCCAAGCGTGTAGAGTAGGCTTGAAGGTCACGTTTAACCTCACGAATCCATGTTAGGACACCTTCGAGTTTGGTGGAAAAGTCCGCCCTCATGGCAGAGATAGCTTCCAAAACCCTTTGGTTCTGGTTCTGGTTTATGTCGTCTACATTGTTGATTTTCATGTCAGACTCGTGGTGTGAGGAGCTTGCAGGGCTAACTGGATTAGTGTAGCTGGCTGAATTAGCAGGGCTAACTGGCCTATGTAAGGGCCGACGCCGGACAGGAGAAGTAGGTACGGGGAGCCTGACAATTATTCGGGAACAGACAAGGAAACAAGACAGGAACAGCGTCGGAACATGAGACAATTAATCCCGAAGCAGGGAACAGAGTTTGGGAAGAGACAGATATAGGTAAGGTAATGACACAAGGAATTGAGTACATTGATCGCTGATGCGCGTGACAGGGGAAGGCAGGTGTGCGTACTGATGATGGCTTGAGTGCGTAATGCTGGGGATCCTGGCACCCTCGAGCGCCAGGGGGAGGAAGAGCGGGAGCAGGCGTGACAGCCTAGCCTGGACCACGTTGTTGATGTGAGATGTTCTTCTTGTTTTAGGAGGACTATGTTTAAGTCGATTCATAATGGATGTAGATACGCCTGAAATTGTCCAAGAAAATGTGCTGTTCGTGTAACGAGGATGGAAATAAGAGATTAAAAGAAGTTAAGCCGAAATTGTCAGGAGAGCTCTAAAAACACGTCCGCATGAGTTTTGTACTAAGAGTTTTGGCAATTCACCACATTGTTGTGAAAATAGTACCAAAGCGATAAAAAACAACTAATCTTGCAGTGTTGCAGTGTTTGTATCTTACAGTGTTATGCAGTTATGTATTGACTGTCAGCAAGTGTGTGTGTGAATGTGTGTGTGAATGTGTGTGAATGTGTGTGTGAATGTGTGTGTGAATGTGTGTGTGAATGTGTGTGTGCGTGCGTGTGTGAATGTGCGTGCGAATGTGTGTGTGAATGTGTGTGTGAATGCGTGTGTGAATGCGTGTGTGAATGCGTGTGTGAATGTGTGTGTGAATGTGTGTGTGCGTGCATGTGGCTATTTTGCTTTATTATATAGATATGGACTATCTTATCAGCTTTTCCTTATTTAAATCATTTAACGTTTATCTCTGGAAGAAGCCTAAACACTCCCAATATCCTAAAGGAGAGAGAGAGACAGAGCGGGAGAGAGAATGAGGGAGAGAGAGAGAGGGAGATGGAAAGAGAGGCATAAAAAGGAGTGGGGAAGAGAAGTAGGTTGTCTTTGTGATAAATGGATTTCATAACCTCTCTGGTCTGACACTCCATTCTTCTTCTAGTCTTCTAGTCCTAGTCAGCACACAAACACACACTCACACACAACAATATCAGCTTTAGTCCCAGTCAGCGTATCTGCCACAATGCTCAGAACCATGCGCTCTAAACCAGTTAGAATAGGTCCTAAAAGAGCCTACCAACACAGAAGCCCTGTTTATACCTGGTGCTATCATGCTTCCATTTATTCAGATGCCTTGACTTTTTCCACATTTTGTTACGCTACAGCCTTATTCTTAAATTGATAAAATACTTTTTTTTTCTCAGCAATCTACAAACAATACCCCACAATGACAAAGCGAAAACAGGTTTTTATTTATTTTTTGCAAATGTATTAAGAATAAAAAACAGAAATACCATATTTACAGAAGTATTCAGACCCTTTGCTATGAGACTCGAAATTGAGCTCGGGGGCATCCTGTTTCTATTTATCATCCTTGAGTTGTTTCTACAACTTTATTGAAGTCCACCTGTGGTAAATTAAATTGATTGGACATGATTTTGAAAGGAATACACCTGTCTATATAAGGTCCCACAGTTGACAGTGCATGTCAGAGCAAAAACCAAGCCATGAGGTCAAATTAATTGTCCGTAGTGCTCCGAGACAGGATTGTGTCAAGACACAGATCTGGGGAAGGGTACCAAAACATTTCTGCAGTAGCAGCATTGAATGTCCGCAAGAACCCAGTAGCTTCCATTATTCTTAGAGACTCTTCTTAGAGCTGGCAGCTCAGCCAAACTGAGAAATCGGGGGACAAGGGCCTTGGTCAGGGAGGGGACCAAGAACCCAATGGTCACTCTGACAGACGTCCAGAGTACCTCTGTGAAGAGAGGAGAACCTTCCAGAAGGACAACCATCTCTGCAGCTCTCCACCAATTACGCCTTTGTGTTAGAATGTCCAGAAAGAAGCTACTCCTCAGTTAAAGGCACATGACAGCCATCTTGGAGTTTGATGAAAGGCAGCTAAAGAACTCTCAGACCATTAGAAACAATATTCTCTGGTCTGATGAAACCAAGATTGAAGTCTTTGGCCTGAATGCCAAGTGTCATGTCTGGAGTAACCCTGGCACCATCCCTACGGTGAAGCATGATGGTGGCAGCATCATGTTGTGGGGATGTTTTTCAGTGGCAGGGACTGGGAGACTAGTCAGGATTGTGGGAAAGATGAATAGAGCAAAGTACAGAGATATCCTTGATGAAAACTGTTCCAGAGTGCTCAGGACCTCAGACTGGGGCAAAGGTTCACCTTCCAACAGGACAATGACCCTGAGCACACAGCCAAGACAACGCAGGAGTGGCTTCGGGACAAGGGCCTTGAGTGGCCCAGCCAGAGCCCGGACTTGAACCCAATGGAACATCTCTGGAGAGACCTGAAAATCGCTATGCAGCGATGCTCCCCATCCATCCTGACAAAGCTTGAGAGGATCTGCAGAGAAGAATGGGAGAAACTCTCCAAATACAGGTGTGCCAAGCTTGTAGTGTCATACCCAAGAAGACTCGAGGCTGCAATTGCTGCTGAAGGTGCTTCAACAAAGTATTGAGTAAAGGGTCTGAATGCTTATGTTTTTACGTTTGCAAAAATGTCTAAAAACGTGTTTTCGCTTTGTCATTATGGGGTATTGTGTGTAGATTGATGAGGAAAAAACGATTTAATCCATTTTAGAATATGGGTGGAATGTAACAAAATGTGGAAGGGGACTGAGTACTTTCCGAATGCACTGTATCTCCTTATTCTGGTGGTGCCCACATTTTCGGACAGATGTAGACAATTAAAAGATGTATTGGGAACTGATTTTGATCTGATCTTATAAGTGTAAAAGGACAAGAGCAGGATGAGGGATGCATGTTACCAACATACATGCATAACCCAGGGTAGGCTTAACCTCCCAAGTGACGCAGTCATCTAAGGCACTGCATCTCAGTGCAAGAGGTGTCACTACAGTCCCTGGTTCAAACCCAGGCTGTGTCACATCCAGCTGTGATTGGGAGTCACATAGGGCCGCGCACAATTGGCCCAGCGTAGTCTGGATTTGGCCGGGGTAGAACTTCATTGTAAATAAGAATTTGTTCTTAACTGAATTGACTGGTTAAATTAAGAATGCATTTGAATTAAAATCACCTGACCCTTGTCTCCTCTAGAATACCACGTGTACAGTAGATGGTAGTCCTTATATGACCTGATCCTGATCCTGTCTATATAAAACACAGGGCCTATATGTAACACAGGGTCTATATAAAACACAGGGCCTATATGTAACACAGTGTCTATAAAACACAGTGTCTATAAAACACAGGGTCTATATAAAACACAGGGTCTATATATAACACAGGGTCTATATTTAACACAGGGTCTATATAAAACACAGGGTCTAAATAAAACACAGTGTCTATATGAAACACAGTGTCTATAAAACACAGGGTCTATAAAACACAGGGTCTATATAAAACACAGGGTCTATATATAACACAGGGTCTATATTTAACACAGGGTCTATATATAAAACATGGTCTATATAAAACACAGGGTCTATATATAACACAGGGTCTATATAAAACACAGGGTCTATATAAAACACAGGGTCTATATAAAACACAGTGTCTATATAAAACACAGGGTCTATATAAAACAGTGTCTATATATAACACAGGGTCTATATAAAACACAGGGTCTAAATAAAACACAGTGTCTATATAAAACACAGGGTCTATATAACACAGGGTCTATATAAAACACAGCGTCTAAATAAAACACAGTGTCTCTATAAAACACAGGGTCTATATAAAACACAGGGTCTATATATAACACAGGGTCTATATAAAACACAGGGTCTATATAAAACACAGGGTCTATATAAAACACAGTGTCTATATAAAACACAGGGTCTATATATAACACAGTGTCTATATAAAACACAGGGTCTATATAAAACACAGGGTCTATATATAACACAGTGTCTATATATAACACAGGGTCTATATTTAACACAGGGTCTATATATAAAACATGGTCTATATAAAACACAGGGTCTATATATAACACAGGGTCTATATAAAACACAGGGTCTATATAAAACACAGGGCCTATATGTAACACAGTGTCTATAAAACACAGTGTCTATAAAACACAGGGTCTATATAAAACACAGGGTCTATATATAACACAGGGTCTATATTTAACACAGGGTCTATATATAAAACATGGTCTATATAAAACACAGGGTCTATATATAACACAGGGTCTATATAAAACACAGTGTCTTTATAAAACACTGTCTATATAAAACACAATGTCTATATAAAACACAATGTCTATATAAAACACAGGGTCTATATAAAACAGTGTCTATATATAACACAGGGTCTATATAAAACACAGGGTCTAAATAAAACACAGTGTCTATATAAAACACAGGGTCTATATAACACAGGGTCTATATAAAACACAGGGTCTAAATAAAACACAGTGTCTATATAAAACACAGGGTCTATATAAAACACAGGGTCTATATATAACACAGGGTCTATATAAAACACAGGGTCTATATAAAACACAGTGTCTATATAAAACACAGTGTCTATATAAAACACAGGGTCTATATATAACACAGGGTCTATATAAAACACAGGGTCTATATAAAACACAGGGTCTATATAAAACACAGGGTCTATATAAAACACAGGGTCTATATATAACACAGTGTCTATATAATAAAACACAGGGTCTATATATAACACAGTGTCTATATAAAACACAGTGTCTATATAAAACACAGGGTCTATATATAACACAGGGTCTATATAAAACACAGTGTCTTTATAAAACACTGTCTATATAAAACACAATGTCTATATAAAACACAATGTCTATATAAAACACAGGGTCTATATAAAACAGTGTCTATATATAACACAGGGTCTATATAAAACACAGGGTCTAAATAAAACACAGTGTCTCTATAAAACACAGGGTCTATATAAAACACAGGGTCTAAATAAAACACAGTGTCTATATAAAACACAGGGTCTATATAACACAGGGTCTATATAAAACACAGGGTCTAAATAAAACACAGTGTCTCTATAAAACACAGGGTCTATATAAAACAGTGTCTATATAAAACACAGGGTCTATATAAAACACAGGGTCTATATATAACACAGTGTCTATATAAAACACAGGGTCTATATAAAACACAGGGTCTATATAAAACACAGGGTCTATATAAAACACAGGGTCTATATAAAACACAGGGTCTATATAAAACACAGGGTCTATATAAAACACAGGGTCTAACACAGTGTCTATATAAAACACAGGGTCTAATAACACAGGGTCTATATAAAACACAGCGTCTAAATAAAACACAGTGTCTCTATAAAACACAGGGTCTATATAAAACACAGGGTCTATATATAACACAGGGTCTATATAAAACACAGTGTCTATATAAAACACAGGGTCTATATAAAACACAGTGTCTATATAAAACACAGGGTCTATATAAAACACAGGGTCTATATATAACACAGGGTCTATATAAAACACAGGGTCTATATAAAACACAGTGTCTATATAAAACACAGTGTCTATATAAAACACAGGGTCTATATATAACACAGTGTCTATATAAAACACAGGGTCTATATAAAACACAGGGTCTATATAAAACACAGGGTCTATATATAACACAGGGTCTATATAAAACACAGGGTCTATATAAAACACAGGGTCTATATAAAACACAGGGTCTATATATAACACAGTGTCTATATAAAACACAGGGTCTATATATAACACAGGGTCTATATAAAACACAGGGTCTATATAAAACACAGGGTCTATATATAACACAGTGTCTATATATAACACAGGGTCTATATTTAAACACAGGGTCTATATATAAAACAGTGTCTATATAAAACACAGGGTCTATATATAACACAGGGTCTATATTTAACAGGGTCTATATATAAAACATGGTCTATATAAAACACAGGGTCTATATAAACACAGGGTCTATATAAAACACAGTGTCTTTATAAAACACTGTCTATAAAAACACAATGTCTATATAAAACACAGGGTCTATATAAAACAGTGTCTATATAAACACAGGGTCTATATAAAACACAGGGTCTAAATAAAACACAGTGTCTATATAAAACACAGGGTCTATATAAACAGGGTCTATATAAAACACAGGGTCTAAATAAAACACAGTGTCTCTATAAAACACAGGGTCTATATAAAACACAGGGTCTATATATAAACACAGGGTCTATATAAAACACAGGGTCTATATAAAACACAGTGTCTAATAAAACACAGTGTCTATATAAAACACAGGGTCTATATAAAACACAGTGTCTTTATAAAACACTGTCTATATAAAACACAATGTCTATATAAAACACAATGTCTATATAAAACACAGGGTCTATATAAAACAGTGTCTATATATAACACAGGGTCTATATAAAACACAGGGTCTAAATAAAACACAGTGTCTATATAAAACACAGTGTCTATATATAACACACAGGGTCTATATAAAACACAGGGTCTATATATATAACACAGGGTCTATATAAAACACAGTGTCTTTATAAAACACTGTCTATATAAAACACAATGTCTATATAAAACACAATGTCTATATAAAACACAGGGTCTATATAAAACAGTGTCTATATATAACACAGGGTCTATATAAAACACAGGGTCTAAATAAAACACAGTGTCTCTATAAAACACAGGGTCTATATAAAACACAGGGTCTAAATAAAACACAGTGTCTAATAAAACACAGGGTCTATATAACACAGTCTATATAAAACACAGGGTCTAAAAAACACAGGGTCTATATAAAACACAGTGTCTATATAAAACACAGGGTCTATATAAAACACAGGGTCTATATAAAACACAGGGTCTATATAAAACACAGGGTCTATATATAACACAGTGTCTATATAAAACACAGGGTCTATATAAAACACAGGGTCTATATAAAACACAGGGTCTATATAAAACACAGGGTCTATATAAAACACAGGGTCTATGTATAACACAGTGTCTATATAAAACACAGGGTCTATATGAAACAGTGTCTATATATAACACAGGGTCTATATAAAACACAGGGTCTAAATAAAACACAGTGTCTATATAAAACACAGGGTCTATATAACACAGGGTCTATATAAAACACAGGGTCTATATATAACACAGGGTCTATATAAAACACAGTGTCTATATAAAACACAGGGTCTATATAAAACACAGTGTCTATATAAAACACAGGGTCTATATAAAACACAGGGTCTATATAAAACACAGGGTCTATATAAAACACAGGGTCTATATATAACACAGTGTCTATATAAAACACAGGGTCTATATGAAACAGTGTCTATATATAACACAGGGTCTATAAACACAGGGTCTATATAAAACACAGGTCTATATAAATATAAAACACAGGGTCTATATAAAACACAGGGTCTATATAAAACACAGGGTCTATATAAAACACAGGTCTATATAAAACACTATATAAAACACAGGTCTATATAAAACACAGGGTCTATATATAAAACACAGGGTCTATATAAAACACAGGGTCTATATAAAACACAGGGTCTATATAAAACACAGGGTCTATATAAAACACAGGGTCTATATAAAACACAGGGTCTATATAAAACACAGGGTCTATATATAAAACACAGGGTCTATATAAAACACAGGGTCTATATATAACACAGGGTCTATATAAAACACAGGGTCTATATAAAACACAGGGTCTATATAAAACACAGGGTCTATATAAAACACAGGGTCTATATAAAACACAGGGTCTATATAAAACACAGGGTCTATATAAAACACAGGGTCTATATATAAAACAGTGTCTATATAAAACACAGGGTCTATATAAAACACAGGGTCTATATAAAACACAGGGTCTATATAAAACACAGGGTCTATATAAAACACAGGGTCTATATAAAACAGGGTCATATAAAACACAGGGTCTATATAAAACACAGGGTCTATATAAAACACAGGGTCTAAAACACAGTGTCTATAAAAACACAGGGTCTATATAAAACACAGGGTCTATATAAAACACAGGGTCTATATAAAACACAGTGTCTATATAATATAAAACACAGGGTCTATATAAAACACAGGGTCTATATAAAACACAGGGTCTATATAAAACACAGGGTCTATATAAAACACAGGGTCTATATAAAACACAGGGTCTATATAAAACACAGGGTCTATATAAAACACAGGGTCTATATAAAACACAGGGTCTATATAAAACACAGGGTCTATATAAAACACAGTGTCTTTATAAAACACAGGGTCTATATAAAACACAGGGTCTATATAAAACACAGGGTCTATATAAAACACAGGGTCTATATATAACACAGTGTCTATATATATAACACAGTGTCTTTATAAAACACAGGGTCTATATAAAACACAGGGTCTATATATAACACAGGGTCTATATAACACAGGGTCTATATAAAACACAGGGTCTATATAAAACACAGGGTCTATATATAACACAGGGTCTTTATATAACACAGGGTCTATATAAAACACAGGGTCTATATAAAACACAGGGTCTATATATATAACACAGTCTCAGCTATATTTAAGCCTACCTCAGAGGGGTAAACACCTTTCCTGAAACCTGAAGACTTGTGTTAGCTCCCCAAGGATTCAAACCAGGTTAGTTAACACTGGTGTAACACTCTCTTACTCTCTGCAGTTATGTTGCTGTGTACAGTATATTGACCTCAGTGAGATGCTGTAACACACGTTTAAACCACTAGATACACTTGCTACATTCTCACTTTGTCACTTCGACTGGCTTTGTATGTAATTTATGTCTTGGAATTCATTACACTCCTCTGTGACACTGCTTTGTTCAAATCGACTTCAAATGAAATTGAAATCCTGACACTAGTTCCATTCTGTTTCTTATCTTCTCTCCCGATCTCTCTCCTCTCATACCCTACCATTCTCTTTCACCCTTCCACCCCTCCTCTCTCTTTCTCGCTGTCTCTTTCTCTTTCCCCTTATCCTTATCTCCCTCTCAGCTCCCTTCTCTCCTCTCGGCAGTGAGACTGTGGTGAAGTTTGATCCCTATGGCGACGGGATGGGACGTTACAACATCTTCAGTTACCAGCGCAACGCTGATCGCTATGGCTACGTGCCCATCGGCGAGTGGGCGGAGACTCTAAGCCTGAGCAGTGACCTGATTCGCTGGCCAAGGGAGGTGGTGCCCCCATCCCAGTGCAGTGACCCATGTGCCCGCAATGAGATGAAGAAGATGCAGGCTGGTGAGGAACACACACACACACACACACACACACACATAGGGCGTTGAGCAGGCTGCTCACTGCGATCTAGTGACAGCACTAATAGAAGTTTCCATGTAATTTGTTTTGGAGAATAAAACGATTTTAGCAGCTGGCGTTCATGTAAACAACCTAGTTTCCTTTTCTAACATAAACTCTGCCTAAGTTAATGTATATGTTTTATACCTGTATCTTGTAGGAGAGTACTGTTGTTGGATCTGTACTGCATGTGAGGCTCATGAGTACCTAGCTGATGAGTTCACCTGTTCGCCCTGCGCCCCCGGCCAGTGGCCCAGTGAAGACCTCACTTTCTGCTATGACCTGCCCGAGGACTACATCATGTGGGAGGACGCCTGGGCCATCGGACCCATCAGCATCGCCATTGTCGGGTGAGACTTTAGAGGAGAGAAAGAGGGATAAGTATCACCAGTTGGTATATATATAGTGCATTCAGACCCCTTCCCTTTTACACATTTGGTTAAGTTACAGCCTTATTCTAAAAAATATATATATATATATATATATATATATATATATTTGTATCACCATCAATCTACACACAATACCCCATAATGACAAAGCGAAAAACCCGTTTTTCAAACTTTTTGCAAATTTATAAAACATGCCTGATTTACGTAAGTGTTCAGACCCTTTGTTATGAGACTTGAAATTGAGCTCAGGTGCATCCTGTTTCCATTGATCATCCTTGAGATATTTCTACAACTTGATTGGAAAACCACCTGTGGTAAATTCAATTGATTGGACATGATTTGGAAAGGCACACACCTGTCTATATAAGTTCCCACAGCTGACAGTGCATGTCAGAGCAAAAACCAAGCCATGAGGTTAAAGGAATTGTCTGTAGAGCTCTGAGACAGGATTGTGTCGAGGCACAGATCTGGGGAAGGGTACCAAAAAATGTCTTCAGCATTGAAGGTCCCAAAGAACACAGTGGCCTCCATCATTCTTAAATGGAAGAAGTTTGGAACCACCAAGACTATTCCTAGAGCTGTCCAAACTGAGCAATTGGGGGAGAAGGGCCTTGGCCAACCCTTCTCTGGTCTGATGAAACCAAGATTGAATTTTTTCCAAGTGCACCAGCAAGTCCTGTGGCGGGCCCGGCGCAGTACATGCTAACCAAGGTCGCCAGGTGCACGGCGTTTCCTCCGACACATTGGTGCGGCTGGCTTCCGGGTTGGATGGGCGCTGTGTTAAGAATCAGTGCGGCTTGGTTGGGTTGTGTTTCGGAGGACGCATAACTTTCGACCTTCATCTCTCCCGAGCCGTACGGGAGTCGTTGCGATGAGACAAGATAGTAACTACTAACAATTAGATCCCACGAAAAAGGGTGAAATTCACAAAAAAAAAAAAATGCCAAGCCTCATGTCTGGAAGAAACCTGGCACCATCCCTATGGTGAAGCATGGTGGTAGGCGCATCATGTTCTGGGGTGTTTTTCAGCAGCAGGGACTGGGAGACTAGTCAGGATTGAGGGAAAGATGGACGCGGGGTAAATTACAGAGAGATCTTTGACGAAAACTGCTCCAGAGCGCTAAGGACCTCAGACTGGGGTGAAGGTTCAACTACCAACAGGATAACGACCCTAAGAACACAGCCAACACACCGCAGGAGTGGCTTCAGGACAAGTCTCTGAATGGCCTTGAGTGGCCCAGCCAGAGCCCGGACTTGAACCCGATCAAAGACATACAAAAGGCATAGGTGTAAAGTACAGGCTTTTGTTTAGGCCTAGTACAAATTCTAGTCGAATTAGGGGATTCAATAAAATCAACTGAAACTGATTTACTCTCCCTCTGCAGGTTCCTCTGTACATCTCTGGTGTTCTGGGTGTTTGTGAGACACAACAACACGCCCCTGGTGAAGGCGTCAGGCAGAGAGTTGTGTTACATCCTGCTGCTGGGTGTCTTCATGTCCTACTCCCTCACCTTCCTCTTCCTGGCCAAGCCCTCTCCTACTATCTGCGCCATGCGACGCCTCGGCCTAAGCACCTCATTCGCTGTCTGCTACTCAGCCCTGCTCACTAAGACCAATCGAATCGCCCGGATCTTCAGCGGGGTAAAGGACGGGGGCGGGACCACAAGGCCTCGCTTCATAAGCCCCACCTCTCAGGTCAGAGGTCATCCTAGCTGTCAATCAAACAGGGATAGAGGGAAGGAGAGGGGAGGAAGGTAGGGAGGGAAGTTATAGTCAGATGATGATGGTGTTCCTCTGTCTGATGGTGTCCCCTTCCCCCTTGCCCTCCCCTCCCCAGGTGTTTATCTGTCTCAGTCTGATATCGGTCCAGTTAGTGATGGTGTCTGTGTGGTTGCTGCTGGAGGTTCCTGGTACCAGGAGGTTTACGTTACCGGAGCGACGGCAGACAGTGATCCTGAAGTGTAACGTCCGTGACTCCAGCATGCTGCTGTCACTAGTATATGACGTGCTCCTGGTCATCCTGTGTACCGTGTAGGTGGTGTGTGTGTGTGTGTGTACTTCTCAAGATGTATTATTCTGTTTATTGCTTTTGACTTGAAGGATTATTTAGTCTTTCTTTTCGTGTCCTTTATCTGATCTAGGTACGCCTTCAAGACCAGGAAGTGTCCAGAGAACTTCAATGAGGCTAAGTTCATAGGATTTACCATGTACACAACCTGTATCATCTGGCTAGCCTTCCTGCCCATATTCTACGTCACATCCAGTGACTACAGGGTGAGAGCATCGTACAAACACACACACACACAGCCCTAAACTGTGGAAAAAATAAACCACTCCTGTGGTCTCATTAATCTGACTTTGTGATTATTCAGGTAGGGTGTGTGTGAAGCAGGATCACGCGTATGTGTGCTTTTGTGTGTGTTCATGCATATGTCCACAAAAATAATCCTTCCTTCCTTCCTCTGCTCCTCTGTTCCAATGGAGTTACCATGCGATCTGTCTCCCTCTACAGGTCCAGACCACCACCATGTGTATCTCTGTCAGTCTCAGTGGTTTCGTGGTGTTGGGCTGTATGTTCGCTCCCAAGGTCCACATCATCATGTTCCAACCACAGAAGAACGTCACCAGTCTCCGCCTCAATATCAATCGCTTCAGTGTCAGTGGTCCTGCCACCACATGCGCTTCACACGGTATGGTTCAGTTACGGTCATAGACACTGACCACTGTGCATGGTTTGTTTATATTGCCGAGTTATAATTTAACTAAATTCTTTAATCTTTTTTCTTCCCATTTTTCTCTCTCTCTCTCTCACACACACACACACATCAGTGAGTGCCCAGTATGTACCGACTGTGTGTAATGGGAGAGAAATTGTTGACTCCACCACTTCCTCTCTGTGACCCCACCCACTCACCTCTCTATCCCCATCCCCCAGAGACTTAGTCAATAGGCACACATTGTGCCCCCCTGTCCCCTCTCCCACCACGTGGACTAGCACAGTACCATTTCATGTTTGTAGAAAGTGTGCATTATGATTAAATTATTTTCTAGTGCTGTACATATCATGGAATCAACATTGTTGTAGACATACAAAAGAACAAGAGAATTTGTAGGAGGATTTTTTGACGCTTTGTTTTTGATAGCTTTGTTAAAAGGCTGTGTTAATTTATTTATAATTGTGTTAGGGTTGTGATAGGAGTGTTGTGTATGTGTGTTAGGGTTGTGATAGGAGTGTGTTGTGTATGTGTGTTAGGGTTGTGATAGGAGTGTGTTGTGTGTGTGTTAGGGTTGTGATAGGTATGTGTGTTAGGGTTGTGATAGGTAATGCTGACAACACCGGCCACGTGCGTGCGTATGCATGTGCCATTGCGCGCATGTTGATTTTGTACATCCACACCAGACGCGATCGAGACACGCAGGTTGAAATATCAAAACCAACTATATTAATTTGGAGGCAGGTCGAAACATTCATGGACATTGAGCTAGCTAGCTGTTGAGACTGCTAGTTAGTCCTGGGAGATGCACATTGGGTTGATATTTTACCTGACATGCATATGGTCTTCTAACTTTAACATTTTGACCCGGAGTCATACAGTCTTGTTTCTCTACTCTGACGATTAATCCACAGATAAAAAATGAAAACCTACTTAGTTTTGTTATATTTAATTAATCTCTCCTCCTGTGTTTGTCAAGCATCCACGTGGGTCTGTGTCTTCCTGATATTCAATAAGGAGGGGACTTGCAGTCCGTGGAGCGTCTCAAATAGAACCAAGTTCTATTTTAGCGTGTGGCTATGCAGATGCTCGTTCAAGCGCGTGAGCGGTGCGTACGAAATGATTGAATAATATATACTGTATGTGTCCATTTATTTTGCAACACTCGTGCACACAATGTGGCCTGTGAGGTTTGTGTGTTAGAGTTGTGTGTGTGTGTGTGTGTGTGTTAGGGGTGTCTGAAAACAGATGTTCTGTACGAGTAGTGGCTGCAACAGCCTCACCTGCAATAGCCCACAGACTTTCTACTCTTGTGCTTTTTTTGTAGGTCTCATTGTAATAACCCAGTCAGTATGCATTTGTATGTTGTATCTGTATATTTGTATATATAATTACTGATGGTTGGAACAGCACAATGTTGACAGTATTATGTAACTCCACTAGGATTCCCACTACTGTGGATGAAGCTCTGTGAGTGTTGACTAGCCCATAGGAATAGAATGGCTGGAACAGACGGACATAGTCTCAAATTCATATAGTATGTTGAATCACACATTTGCTCTTATTATAGCAGAATAGTATCAAATAAGTATGAAACTTTCCCAATATGGACTGTGGCTTTGAACTGGAATGTTCCTTCTACTCATTCTAATTCCATGGAACAGCCACTGTATAGGAGGGTCCCTTTACCTTGATGGCCATAGTAACAGACGTGTGTGTACAACAACAACGTTTCTATCTAACTGGTATTTCCGCATCAAACGTTAGCATCAGTGTGACAACTCAAGGTAGTTCATTAAAAGTGACTCTTTCCAAGTCTTAACTGTCAATATTAAAGAAACATTGTTGATGCCATGCCACAATCATAAACTCAGTCACTGATGTTTCATTTAGCATTTACAAACATTCTTTGAAATCATTCCACAAGCACGGTTTGTAGAAAAGTCTTTTCTGCAAACTAGTCTAGTTGAACACACATCTTCCCTGCATCCTTTAAACCAATGGGTAGTGCGTTCTCCCATGTCAATGTGTCCTGTAGTCATGTTCTGTTAACCGCAATGCTCTGTGTGTCTGCTAGGCTTATGCTCCAGGTAGAGGCTGTCCTTATAGGCACAGATCTAGGATCCGTTTAAAGTCCACCAATCCTAACCTTAACCAGTAGGGGTAAAGATGTAAAACTGACCTTAGAGCAGTGTCTGTGGTTAAAGTCATCCTACTCCCGGTGTTACTATAGCCTCCCCCGGTCTCATTGTGTATATAAAATCAGGTGGGAGGAAGTTATTTTTTATGCATCTCAAATGGATTCCTATCCTGGTCACCTCATCTTCTTTCCTTCATCCCACTTTTCCGTAGTGTGAAACATTAAGGAAGTGGAGTCCAGGAGAATGAGGCCACACCCCTCTCTGCTAACAGGATTTCCTGGGGTGTAATAACCGGTGTTGCACCTCTGACGCAGTGAGCCTGTCAAACATTTCCCCAAAGTCTTTGCAATAGTGAAAGAGACACAAAGAGGGAGAGAGCGTTTCTGTGATTGAGGGAGCCTAAAGAAGTTTGTGTGTGTGTTGCAGCAGGCCAAGAGGACCTGGATTATGTAAAAGCATCCCATGGCCCAGGAGGCAGAGCAGCATTGTTCAGCCCAGACACACACTAACATACACACAGCTCAGGGATTGGGAGGCTTTGTTGTCCCTAGGCTTATGCATTCACTCCCCAGCCTTGCACCCACCAGATACTAGACCCTCCTATTCCCTCCCCGCATTGCACATCACTATAGCAAACCACTGCAACATCCACTTTCACAATTCCTTTTGTTCTGATAGAGTGGGATGGGGGAGTCAAGCATGAAGAACAGAGGTGGGGGATGTTGATTCACACAAGTTCAAATCAAACTTTATTTGTCACATGCGCTGACTACAAGTGCACAGTAGAATTTACCGTGAAATGCTTACTTACAAGCCCTTAACCAACAGTGCAGTTCAAGAAGAGTTAAGAAAATATTTAACAAATAAACTAAAGTAAAAAAATAATAAAAACACAATAACATAACAATAATGAGGCTATATACAGCGGGTAGACTTGGCGCTCCGGTACCGCTTGCCGTACGGTAGCAGAGAAAACAGTGACTTGGGTGACTGGAGTCTCAGACAATATTATGGGTTTTCCTCTGACACTGCCTATTATATAGGTCCAGGATTGCATGAAGCTTGGCCCCAGTGATGTACTGGGCCATACGCACTACCCTCTGTAGGGCCGTATGGTCAGATGCCAAGCAGTTGCCATACCAGGCAGTGATTCAACCGGTCAGGATGTTCTTGATGGTGCAGCTGTAGAACTTTGAGGATTTGGGGACCCATACCAAATCTTTTCAGTCTCCTGAGGGGGAAAAGGTTTTGTCGTGCCCTCTTCACGACTGTCTTGGTGTGTTTGGACCATGATAGATCGTTGGTGATGTGGACACCAAGGAACTCACGACCTGCTCCACGACAGCCCCGTTGATGTTAATGGGGGGCCTGTTCAGCCCGCTTTTTCCTTTTTCCATCAGCTCCTTTGTCATTGAGGGAGAGGTTGTTGTCCCGGCACCACACTGCCAGTTCTCTGACCTACCTATAGGCTGTCTAAATGTTGTCGGTGATCAGGCCTACCACTATGTCGTCAGCAAACTTAATGGTGGTGTTGGAGTCGTGTTTGGCCACGCAGTCGTGGGTGAACAGGGAGTACAGGAGGAGACTAAGTACACACCCGAGGGGCCCCAGTGTTGAGGATCAGCGTGGCAGACGTGTTGTTGCCTACCCATACCACCTGGGGGCGGCCTGTCAGGAAGTCCAGGATCCAGTTGCAGAGTGAGGTGTTTAGTACCAGGGTCATTACTGATGAACTTTGTGGGCACTATGGTGTTGAACGCTGATAAGTAGTCAATGAACAGCATTCTCACATAGGGGTTCCTTTTATCCAGGTGGGTAAGGCCAATGTGAAGTGCGATTGAGGCATCAGTGGATCTGTTGGGGTGGTATGCGAATTGGAGTGGGTCTAGGGTGTCCGGGAGGATGCTGTTGATGTTAGCCATGACCAGCCTTTCAAAGTACTTCATGGCTACCGACGTAGTGTGCTACGGGGCGGTAATCATGTAGGCAGGTTACCTTCTCTTCTTTGAGCACAGGGACTATGGTGGTCTGCTTGAAACATGTAGGTATTACAGACTCAGTCATTTAGAGGTTGAAAATGTCAGTGAAGACACTTGCCAGTTGACCGTGCATGCTTTGAGTACACGTCCTGGTAATCCATCTGGCTTTGTGAATGTTGACTTGTTTAATAAAGGTCTTGCTCACATCGGCTACCGAGAGCTTTATCACACATTCATCCAGAACACTGGTGCTCTCGTGCATGCTTCAGTGTTGCTTGCCTCGAAGCGAGCGTAAAAGGCATTTAGCTTGTCTGGTAGGCTCGCGTCTGGGTTTCCCTTTGTAGTCCATAATAGTTTTCAAGCCCTGCCACATCCGACGAGCGTCAGAGCCAGTGTAGTAGGATTCAATCTTACTACACCGGCTCTCTAATGACGAGACTTGGTGGAAAACGCCCTCTCTCAGCCAACCCTTCTCTCCACATTCCACCTCTCCATCTCACTCCCAGCCTTTGTCTCGCCATCTTTCTCTGTCACCCACGCCAGTCTCCCTTCTCTCATCTTGTGAAACTTTGCTGGTGCACTTGTCTGAGCCAAGATAGCTTAAGACAGGCTCTGTACAGATCCTGAGCCCACTGCAACACATCATGCCAAGAAGGGTTCTATGAGCCCACTCCAACAGGCCAAGCACACGGAAACAGAGCCGGACTCATATACAAGCCAAGGACAGGGGGCTGTCACAACTGGAGCCTTGAGGAGATGGAGAGGGAGAGATATGAGGCATATAACTACTCCCTTTGAAAGACTACTACTTAGCTTGACCAACAGATGACAGGCATTGTAATGTGTACATATGATAATAGGCTATGAAAGTGACTGGTCATTCACTAGCAATGTAGATCAGTACAACAGAACAGTGATGTTAAGTCAGTGTTTTACCATTAACAGTGTCAATTTGAATGGTACCAAGTGTGTCCAAAGGGGTCTTTAATAATGTTAACAAATGTGTTCGCTTTCACAGCGTATTCTAAACTGGAATTAACCAGTGTTCCCCAGATGTTAAAGGAACAGGCCAGAACATTCCAGAGTCGAGGTAGAAGTTGCTCCTACAAGCACAGATCTAGGATCAGATCCTCAATTCTAACTGTAACCATTAGAGGATGACAATGTATCTGACCCTAGATCAGTGGTTAGGGACAATTTCACCCTACTCCACAATCTGGAGTCAAGGTGAACCCTGACCTCTTTGGACTGGCCAATCACAAAGCAATAGAGCTCATGATGCGTGCAATAATGAAGACATGATGACATCATAATAAACCATAAAATGATACGCCTGTGTTTGCTGTTTCTTGTGTGTGCAGGACCTTCATTAGAAGTGAAGGGACAGATTCAAAGTGTACACAAACAATTTATTTAACTTGAAATAACAGATAGGTCAGAATCATATCATCGTATGCATAATGTAACATCGCCACGCCTGACTGAACTAGGAGAGGGTGAGGGACACTCCCTCTTCAACATCACCATGGTAACCCAAAGCCTACACAGCCCCCCTAAAACAAACCAGACAGATCAAATGTGTCACTGCTCACGGACGGTGCTGGTCAGACTGAGATGAGACTGTACAAGGGTGTGTGTGTGTGTGTGTAAGTCGGCCGGGTATCTAGGGCTATGTGTGCACTTCTATCTCAAAGGATTGGACAGAAAGAACATCCCACCAAGCCTTTCAGAGGGCACGTGGAACACTTTCTTTCCTCATATCCAGATTATTAAGAAAGAGTTTAAGGGTTGGTGTGAAGTTGGTCTCAGATGGCAAAACACCTGAATAAAAACAACATGGCCACCAAAGCAACCTGATAACAGAGTGACGGAAAATAACACAAAAACATCCCACATTTAGACTCTACACGACCCATATACCACACCATACACACCCTCTTAAATTACATCACCCATATACCACACCATACACACCCTCTTAAATTACACCACCCATATACCACCATACACACCGTCTTAAACTACACCACCCATATACCACATCATACACACCCTCTTAAATTACACCACCCATATACCACACCATACACACTGTCTTAAATTACACCACCCATATACCACACCATACACACCCTCTTAAATTACACCACCCATATACCACACCATACACACCCTCTTAAATTACACCACCCATATACCACACCATACACACCCTCTTAAATTACACCACCCATATACCACACCATACACACCCTCTTAAATACCACCCATATACCACACCATACACACCCTCTTAAATTACACCACCCATATACCACACCATACACACCCTCTTAAATTACACCACCCATATACCACACCATACACACCCTCTTAAATTACACCACCCATATACCACACCATACACACCCTCTTAAATCACACCACCCATATACCACACCATACACACCCTCTTAAATCATGCCAGCCATATACCAACAATCCAGAGATAATGAAAGAAGGGTGTAATGTCCTTTCACATGTGTTTGTGTCAGTGCGCGTGCATTATGGGTGTGTGTTCTCTCAGGGGGTGTGTGTACTCTGCATGTGTGTATGTATCACAGGAGGCTGCTAATGGGAGGACAGCTCATAGTAATGGCCGGAACGGAGCGAATGGACTGACATCAAACACTTGGAAACCATGTTTGATGTATTTCATGCTATTCCACTCCAACCTTTACCACGAGCCCCTCCTCCCCCATTAAGGTGCCACCAACCTCCTGTAGTATGTATGTGTTAAGGTTTCAAACACTCAACAGGGGTGATCTGTTGAAAAAGTCTGAGGGGTTGGTCTCACTCCCTGTTCTCTTTCCTCTTTCTTCACCCCCAACACCAATCCGTTTGACTGTGAGTAGTTCAATTGTTCAGTTTCATAACTTTCTCCGTTTCCCTGTGAATGAAATAGACAGATAGACACGTTAGTCCATGATCTAGCATTACCAAGAGAGAAACAGATTCTGCACTTGCAAATTAATGCACACACGTAGGTAATGTAGTTTGATTTCTGTGTAGTTTTTACCCTAGATGTGATGGCTTTGAGTTTGCGTAACAGTGATGTTTTTTTTGGAGTAGACTACCTTGTCCTCCACCCCTCCCTCCCTCCCTCCCTCCATCACAGCTGTCCAACCACCGGCAGTTCACACCTTATTGGACGACATCACCAGCTTAGAGAATTTATACTCCAGCCTATCAGAGACAGGGGGAGACTTAGAAAAGTCAACCTACAGTACTTGTTCTTCCAGAAGTATAAATTAATTAATGGGGTGAAGGACTGAATCAGTTCCTACCTCTTGTTCTTCTTCCAGAAGTAGCAGGTGATGAAGAGCAGTGCGGCGGTGAATAATCCTATCGCCGCCCCCATCTTTACCAAGAAGTCCATGCTATTACACGGCCAGGTCTTGTTCTCCGGGAGGAACACCCCTGCTCTACACAGTTTTGGTTCATTCCACACATACAGCATGTTCTGAGGAGAGAGCAGGAACACACAAATGATCAAGTTAAATTTAATATTATATAATTAAGCAATAAGGCCTGGGGGGATGTGGTATATGGCCAATATACCACGTCTAAGGGTTGTTCTTATGCACAACGCAATGTGGAGTGCCTGGATACAGCCATTAGCCGTGGTATATTGGCCATATACCACAAACCCCTGAGGTGCCTTATTGATATTATAAACTGGTTTCCAACATAATTAGAACAGTAATAATAATGTTTTGGTCATACGCGTGGTATATGGTCTGATCTACCACAGCTTTCAGCCAATCAGCATTCAGGGCTCGAACCACCCGGTTTATAACTGAACATAGAGAATGGTAAGTATAACACACGCACACACCTCCCTTGCAGGCTGTCTCTATCTGGTGGTAGTCCGTGGCGGTACACTGAGGACACGCCCTCAAGGTACAGCCGTCACATCTCCCAGCCGGACACTGACTACAACAGAGAAATATACCGTAACTGTTATGTATGTAACCATTACTTTATAAGGACAGTCTCAATGAGATTTAATCTAATCAAATCTGAATGCTAAATCCATGTTTGTCTTCAGCTTCCTTCATTCCTCCAGCCTGCAGCCCCATCACACAGAGTTAGATAACTAGCTGCCTGGGAGTAAAAACAAACTACTCCATACTAATTTGACAGTCACAAGAGGATTCAGATTTTCTGTGAATTCAGTTTGCAGTTCATTTCGAGCTTGGACGTCTTTCAAGTCGCTCCTTTTAGTAGAAAACTCCATTGAGGCTGCAGTTTCTGAGAAAGACAGAAAGAGGAAAAGAGAGAAAGAGAGAGGGGGAAGAGGAGCGGTAAGGAGCCAGACAGACAGTAAGTACCTGGGTACTGTGAGTTCTCCTTGTGAGCTCCTATCCGAGTTACAGCGAAGTGTCACCACCACATTACGACCTGCTTCACATGCCGAGGTTGCCCCAGAGAACTAATCAATAGAAACACAACATATGGTGAAAAAACAGCAGGGTACTACTGTGTAAGAGCTACTAAAAACTACTAGCTGGGCCTCAATAACAGTATCCACAGAAGAGGTTGTTTTAGAATGTGTTTTAAGATGTAGAGAACATAAACCTACCGGTAGAAGTTTGCATTTAGGACTTTGTTGGTGGTCTTATGGAACAAGTCTGGTCTTGCCTTCACTCCATCCAGAGGCCACTGGTGCTCCTACACACATTCAGCCATCAACAGGGTTGGGAAGGTTACTTTCTAAATGTAATCTATTACAGGTACTAGCTACCTTTCTAATGAATGCTCCTATCGCCGCCCCCACCTGTACCAAGAGGTCCATGCTACTACACGGAGAGGTCTTGTTCTCTGGGAGGGACACCCCTCCTTTACACAGCTTTGGTTCATTCTACACACACAGCGTGTCCTGGGGAGAGAGCAGGAAAACACATGATAAAGTTGAATTTAATATTATATACAATTGAAGTCAGAAGTTTACATACACCTTAGCCAAATACATTTAAACTCAGTAATTCACAATTACTGACATTTAATGCTAGTAAAGATGCCCTGTCTTAGGTAAATTAGGATCACCACTTTATTTTAAGAATGTGAAATGTCAAGAATAATAGTAGAGAGAATGATATATTTCAGCCATCACATGCCCAGTGGGTCAGAAGTGTACATACACTCAATTAGTATTTGGTAGCATTGCCTTTAAATTGTTTAACTTGGGTCAAATGTTTCAGGTAGCCTTCCACAAGCTTTTTTTTATTTTACCTTTCTTTTACTAGGCAAGTCAGTTAAGAACAAATTCTTATTTTCAATGACAGCCTAGGAACAGTGGGTTAACTGCCTGTCCAGGGGCAGAACGACAGATTTGTACCTTGTCAGCTCGGGGATTTGAACTTGCAACCTTTCGGTTACTAGTCCAATGCTCTAACCACTACCCTACCCTAGCTGGCTTTCCACAATAGGTTGGGTTTGGTACATTCCTACTGGCAGAGCTGGTAACTGAATCGGGTTTTTAGGCCTCCTTGCTCCACACGCATTTTCAGTTCTGCCCTCACATTTTCTATAGGATTGAGGTCAGAGCTTAGTGATGGCCACACCAATACCTTGACTGTGTTGTCCTTAAGCCATTTTGCCACAACTTTGGAAGTATGCTTGGGGTCATTTGCAACCAAGCTTTAACTTCCTGACTCATGTCTTGAGATGCTGCTTCAATTTATCCACATAATTTTCCATCCTCATGACGCCATCTATTTTGTGAAGTGCACCAGTCCCTCCTGCAGCAAAGCACCCCCACAACATGATGCTGCCACCCCCTGTGCTTCACGGTTGGGATGGTATTCTTCGGCTTGCAAGCCTCCCCTCATTTTGTCTGTCATAGTTGAAGTGTACCTATGATGAAAATTACAGGCCTCTCTCATCTTTTTAAGTGGGAGAACTTGCACAATTGGTGGCTGACTAAATACTTTTTTGCCCCACTGTATAGGCCTATTGTTTACGTTTTTGTTGGTGACACTTTGATATTTCAATCATTTGCAGCCGTTTAAAGGGTGAATCTACATTTGAAACAATAACAAAGCCTCACCCTGCCTCTGTTTTGGTAAAAAGCTGATTTACTCTCAGATTAATAGACAGTAATGGATGCAAGGACTGACCATCCATTAACTAAAAAGTATTGTTTTAACCATATTTTTAGGCCACACAGTGTTTGTGTACATTTACAATGTTTGCAAACATTGGAGAAAAACAACTTTATATGTTGGGTTCTCATGGATTGTGACAGTTGAACAAAGCTCATTCAAGTGGAATCAGTGGATATACACTACCTGTCAACATTTTTAGAACAACTACTCACCCAAGGGTTTTTCTTTATTTGTACTATATTGTAGAGTAATAGTGAAGATATCAAAACTATGAAATAACACATGAGGAATCATGTAGTAACCATGAAAAATCAAAATATTTTTTATTATGTGAGATTCTTCAAATAGCCACCCTTTATCTTAATGACAGCTTTGCACACGCTTGGCATTCTCTCAACCAGCTTCATCTGGATTGCTTTTCCAACAGTCTTGAAGGAGTTCCCACATATGCTGAATACTTGTTGGCTGCTTTTCCTTCACTCGGCGGTCCAACTCATCCCAAACAGTCTCAATTTGGTTGAGGTCGGGGGATTGTGGAGGCCAGGTCATCTGATGCAGCACTCCATCACTCTCCTTCTTGGTAAAATAGCCCTTATACAGCCTGGGGGTGTGTTGGGTCATTGTCCTGTTGTAAAACAAATGATAATCCCACTAAGCGCAAACCAGATGGGATGGCATATCGCTGCAGAATGCAGATTTAGTGTGCCTTGAATTCTAAATAAAATCACAGACAGTGTCACCAGCAAAGCACCCCCACACCATAACACCTCCTCCTCCATGCTTTAAGGTGGGAAATACACATGCAGAGATCATCCGTTCACCCACACCGCGTCTCACAAAGACACGGCGGTTGGAACCAAAAATCTACAATTTGGACTCGAGACCAAAGGACAGATTTCCACTGGTCTAATGTCCATTGCGTGTGTTTCTTAGCCCAAGCAAGTCTCTTCTTATTATTGGTGTCCTTTAGTAGTGGTTTCTTTGCAGCAATTCAACCACGAAGGCCTGATTCACACAGTCTGAACAGTTGATGTTGAGATGTGTCTGTTACTTGAACTCTGAAGCATTTATTTGGGCTGCAAATTCTGTGGCTGGTAACTCTAATGAACTTATCCTCTGCAGCAGAGGTAACTCTGGGTCTTCCATTCCTGTGGAGGTCCTCATTAGAGCCAGTTTCATCATAGCGCACGATGGATATGCGACTGCACTTTTCCGAAGTTGACTGACCTTCATGTCTTAAAGTAATGATGGACTGTTGTTTCTCTTTAATTATTTGAGCTTTTCTTGCCATAATATGGTCTTGGTCTTTTACCAAACAGGGCTATCTTCTGTATACCATCCCTACCTTGTCAAAAACACAACTGATTGGCTCAAACACATTAAGGAAAGAAATACCACAAATGAACTTTAACAAGGCACACCTGTTAATTAAAATGCAGGTGACTATCTCATGATGCTGGTTGAGAGAATGCCAAGAGTGTCCAAAGCTGTCATCAAGGCAAAGGGTGGCAATTTGAAGAATCTCAAATATATTTTGATTTGTGTAACACTGTTTTTGTTACTACATGGTTCCATATGTGTTATTTCATAGTTTTGATGTCTTCACTATTATTCTACAATGTAGAAAACAGTAAAATAAAGAAAAACCCTTGAATGAGTAGGTGTTCTAAAACGTTTGACTGGTGCTGTATATCACTCATTTATTTATAAATAAATACAAATTAAGATTGCCCCTTTTAAGACTATCAAAAGTGCACGAGTTTGAGCATGTGTCTGTCAGGCCTTTTCCAGCAATAATTAGATTGAGCAATAAAAGCCCCACTCGTGGTCTTCTTAAATGAAACTAGTTTTTGACAGTTTGGAGCACAATACCGTGGAGAAGTTTAGAACGTAGGAACTCCCTCACATTTGTATTTCATAGGCTGAGATCCGCACCATGCAGCTGTTGCAAGAGGGCATTTTTCACCGGCTGTCCATTGATTGCAAAAATAATGATTGATAGGCAGCTTAAACTTCTTCAATTCAACCATTATTGGGTTAGGGCTCCCGAGTGGTGCACCTCTCAGTGCTAGAGGCGTCACTACAGACACCCTGGTTTGAATCCAAGCTGTATCACAACCGGCCGTGATTGGGAGTCCCATAGGGTGGTGCACAATTGGTCCAGTGTCGTCCGGGTTTGGCCGGTGAAGGCCATCATTCTAAGTAAGAATTTTAACTGACTTGCCTATTTTAATAAAAGGTTAAATAAAAATGTAAAAAATGATAATAAATATATACATTTGTGAACAGCCATCCACAACAACCACAATCCGTAAGGTGCAAATAAGTAAATGAGAGAGTAGCAATGTGATTCACATCAATGCGCTATGTAGATGTCAATAATAAGTGATAAGGTATTGCCTGTAGACGACACCACTGCTGTCATCCTTACCGCTAAGCGTTTATTCAAGTTGGATCATCTTTGGATGCCGACAGCAGTCGCACCATTGGAAGACATAGCTTGAACTGTAGCCTACAAAAGCCTATTCCTGCTCTTTTTCCGCGATCCATCAAACACATTTGCTGTGTCATCAGTGGTCTCTGACTTGTGGTCAGACTCGCTCAGGTAGAACCTACTTAAACTTGCAACACTTTTTTTCGATGCTGATTAGAATGTCATTGAGAAAACAGAAAGGTGTCCTCAAACAATTTCTCGCAAACATCCTTTCTGAATTGAAAATTAATCCAAGAAGTAATCTAGATTTTCAAAAGTATATGTAATCTGATTACAATATTTTTGCTGGTAACGTAGCGGATTAGTTTTCATGTAATCCGTTACTCCCCAACCCTGTCCATTAATCAATCAAACAACACATATTCTATACCAGTGACAAAGACTGGTATCAGGTTACAAGGAAAGTGTGTTGTTGTGTGTACTCACCCAAGAACGTGTCTGCTGAGCTGGTGGACTGGGAGGATAGTGATGTGCGGAAGCCCCGCCCACTGGAGGGGATGATGGTTGATTGACAGATGAAACTCTCCACCACATTGGCTGATTCCCCTGTCTCTCTCTGAGAGTCGGCGCTGGATAGGTCAGTCACATTATCTGTACACACAGCCCTCCTATCTTGAGAAATTGAAGCTCAATTCAGGATCACAATGTAATTGTAGGTTGAAAATATTGTTAATCAATGTGTGTGAGCGTGTGCCTGCGATACAGAGGTGTTCTTGGTCACGATGTATGTGTATGACTGTCTGACCTTACTGCCCTCCCACAACTCCACCACCGTTGTTCTCTTCCTGTTTATATCCTACACACAGTGATGTCATTTCCTTTACACATTCAAAAGTAGTTTACACATGTCCAACTATTTTCCAGTTGCCAATTACAAAAGTCATATTAAAGGAATAGAAATGCCCACACACTTGTGTATATGCTACTGTGTAGTTTGCAGTGAGTGTGGGTTTTTCTTTATCTTGTGCTGTTCTCACCATCATAAAGTACAGCTCACAGTCAGCTGAACACACCATGTCAAACTCAAAGATGATATGGTTAAACTCTGTCCCTACACCACTTGTTACTGAGGCCTGAGGATCGACACACACACAAATTAAGAGAGAGCAAGAAGGAGAGGGGAAGAGAGCGAGAGACAGTGACAGACAGATTGAGGTTAACAGACTCACTTGAAGCCAGGTACGTGGAGGTTGAGGATGAGGTAGTCATTATCAGAGCCCCGTGCGCCACTGCAGATATGATTCCCCACTACCTCCCAACCTGAGGGAGATACATACATATCAGAACAGATACACACACACACACACACAACAGGGTCTTCCCTGACTAACTCAAATGTGTCTCATGGCCCACCTATGCATTTTGCTGAAGGCAGAGGTACCCAACCCTCCATCTGGAGAGATAGTGTCTCTTTATTCTTATCCTGCAGTTAAAGCCTGCATATCAGCAGCTTTCCAGGAGGGTTGTTCCTCTTACCCCATAGCCTAAGAGGAACATGTCAACAACAGTAAAGAGCAACAGTGCCCTCTAGACCTCAGCGAGTGCAGCTGCACCAACCCACCGTTAATACCGTCACACTTGGAGCTTCTCACGTTGATGCAGGACATCTTCATGTTGGCTGGTACAACATACCACCACTTAAACTGATAACCTACAGCAGGCTCAGTACCTGCCAGACATGACTCACACACTGGGAGAGAGAGAGAATGGGGAGAGGAGAGGGAGAGAAAGAGATCAACATTTTGGAAATCAAACCTAAATAAAAACCAACGCCCATTGGGAAAGCAGAAAGGGCTATTTTGTTAGCTTTGACCCCATCAGAGAATGTCCCAGGGGGGCAGGGAGAGCAGGTAGCTGTGTTGTTGTTACAGAAACCGGGGTTGCAGGGGGGCATGTCTCACGGTGAGACGCCTAAGACAGCGTTACAGGGAGACAGGATGGACAGCTGATCGTCCTCATTAGTCCGCATTAGTGGCAGACCACGTGTAACAACACCTGCACAGGATCGGTACATCTGAACATCACACCTGCAGGACAGGTACAGAATGGCAACAACAACTGCCCGAGTCACACCAGGAACGCATAATCCCTCCATCAGTGCTCAGCCTGTCCTCAATAAACTGAGAGAGGCTGGACTGAGGGCTTGTAGGCCTGTAGTAAGGCAGGTCCTCACCAGACATCACCAGCAACAACGTTGCCTATGGGCACAAACCCACGGTCTCAGGACCAGACAGGACTGGCAAAAAGTGCTCTTCACTGACGTGTTGCGGTTTTGTCTCACCAGGGGTGATGGTCGGATTTGCGTTTATTGTCGAAGGAATGAGCGTTACACCGAGGACAGTACTCTGGAGCGGGATCGATTTGGAGGGAGGTGGAGGGTCCGTCATGGTCTGGGGCGATGTGTCACAGCATCGTCGGACTGAGCTTGTTGTCATTGCAGGCAATCTCAACGCTGTGCGTTACAGGGAAGACATCCTCCTCCCTCATGTGGTACCCTTCCTGCAGGCTCGTCCTGACATGACCCTCCAGCATGACAATGCCACCAGCCATACTGCTCTTTCTGTGTGTGATTTCCTGCAAAACAGGAATGTCAATGTTCTGCCAAGAGCCCGGATCTCAATCCCATTGAGCACGTCTGGGACCTGTTGAATCGGAGGGTGAGGGCTAAGGCCATTCCCCCCAGAAATGTCCGGGAACTTGCAGGTGCCTTGGTGGAAGAGTGGATAACATCTCACAGAAAGAACTAGCAAATCTTGTGCAGTCCATGAGGAGGAGATGCACTGCAGTACTTAATGCAGCTGGTGGTCACACCAGATACTGATTGTTACTTTTGATTTTGACCCCCCTCTGTTCAGGAACACATTATTCCATGAATGTGTTAGTCACATGTCTGTGGAACCTGTTAAGTTTATGTCTCAGTTGTTGAGTCTTATTTACACATGTTAAGTTTGTGAAAATAAACGCAGTTGACAGTGAGAGGACATTTATTTTTTTGCTGAGTTTATATTTGGACAGTGAAGCTATTTATTTTTATTTGGCTCTATACTCCACCATATTAGATTTGAGATAGAATGTTTGATTAGGTGACAGTACAGAATGTCATGGCTTTTTTTTAAAGATGCTAAGTCAGATGGGGACAGCTATTTTAAACAGGCCAACAACCTTCAAGAATGGTGCTGGTCAAGTGCCCTTCACGTCAATATGGACAAGACAAATGAGCAGATCATCAATGGCAACAACCTGCCAATGTCCCAACCACTCTACCTGAAGGACCAAACAGTGGAAATGATTGGTTGTTTTAAATACCTAGGGCCACAAATTGATGACAAGCTGAGCTTTACAGAGAATGTAGACTGTATTTTTTTTTTAAAGCAAACCTCTTTCAGGGTCAGCCAGGATGTTCTGGAGAGGATGTAAAGCAGTCTGGTGGAGAGTATCCTCACATTTAATATGACAGTCTGGTATGGTGATTAAAGAGTGAGGAGCAAAAGCAAACTAACCAGGATAGTAAACACGACCAGCAAAGTAATTGGTCGAACTCAGGCATAGTTGAGCAGTCTGTTCCACAAGACAACCAAAAGGAAGGCACTGGCTGTCGTTGGCGAACCCTCTACACCCTCAGTTCGAGAAGCTTCCAACTGGCCGGGCACTGCAGAATGCCCATGGCCAAGAAGAATAAAGTAGACAAGCTCAGGACGAGAATCTCCTTCCAGAGAGACATCAGGGACAGGGACTGTAACATATACTGTTTCACAGAATCATGGCTCTCTCTGTATATACTGTCCCCGCCCATACAGCCAACTGGGTTCTCAGTACATCGCACAAACAGGAATAAAGAACACTCCGTGAAGAAGAAAGGCGGAGGTGTATGTTTCATGATTAACTGATCACGGTCTGATTGGGAAAACGTACAGAAACTCAAGTCCTTTGGTTCACCAATCAAATGCAGACCATATCTTTGATTATAGTCATAGCCATGTATACTCTCCCTTCCGGGATGGCTACAAGGCCTTCCCCCGCCCTCCCTTCAGTAAATCAGATCACGACTCCATTCTGCTCCTCCCTTCCTATAGAAAGAAACTCAAACAGGAAGTCCCCTTGCTAAGGTTGGGGTGGCAGGGTAACCTAGTGGTTAGAGCATTGGACTAGTAACCGAAAGGTTGCAAGTTCAAATCCCCGAGCTGACAAGGTACAAAATCTGTCATTCTGCCCTTGAACGGGCAGCTAACCCACTGTTCCCAGGCCGTCATTGAAAATAAGAATTTGTTCTTAACTGACTTGCCTAGTAAAATTTAAATAAATTTTAAAAAGGTCTATTCAAAGCTGATCTGACCAATCAGAATCCATGCTTCAAGCATGTTTTGATTATGCGGACTGGGATATGTTCCGGGTTGCCTCTGAGAATAACATTGATGCATACACTGACATGGTGACTGAGTTCATCAGGAAGTGTGTAGGGGATGTTGTTACCACTGTGGCTATTAAAACCTACCCTAACCACAAACTGTGGATAGATTGCAGTATTCACATAAAACTGAAAGCAGGAAGCACCACATTTAACCAAGGTGATTGGGAATATGGTAGAATACAAACAGTGCAGTTATGTCCTCCTTTATGCAATCAAACAGGCAAAACGTCAGTACAGAGACAAAGTGGAGACGCAATTCAACAGCTCAGACAGTGTGACAGGGTCTACAGACAATCACGGACTACAAAGGGAAAACCAGCCATGTTGCGGACATCGATGTCTTGCTCCCGGACAAGCTAAATGTCTTCTAAGAGGACCAAATCTGAAGTATGGTCATATTTTTGGTTTTTCAAGAGTGCTGAGGGAAACTTAATCAAAGATGGTCACCCTGTTCTCAGATTATGCAACAAAAAAAAAACACTGTGAAAGGGGTGAAAAAAACACTTCAAATCTCTTGAGTCATCTTCGTGACCACCACCCACTACTTTATAGTGAATGCAAGGTAAGTTAACTTTTAGCTCAATGCATGTTGTGGGGACTTCGAAATGGGGGTAAATGTCATGTTTGTCTGTCTAACTTGCTAATAGCTTGTCAATAATGTCAACTGAAGCATTCAGTGTAACCTACTGTTGTAAAAACACTACATGTTGTTCTGCTGCTGTATGCGTCGTGTGTCACGTATACTCCCTCTCCGGCCTCTAGGTCGTCAGGCTGCTGATTATCCCGCACACCTGTCACCATCGTCAAGTGCACCAGTGCCTCATGACACTCACCTGGAATCCATCACCTCCTTGATTATCTTCCTTATATCTGTCACTCCCCTTGGTTCTTTCCTCAAGTGTTGACTCTCATGTCGGTGTGTTGTTTGTGTGTTCGTTTAGTTTATTTAACACTCACTCCCCATACTTGCTTCCCAATTCTCAGCGAACTTGTTACATTGTGTGTCTGCATACTATTCACCCATTGCACACATTAACACGTTATGTAGTTTAGTCACCCAACCAACATATTTTGTTCATTTAAAATCTGTCAGACGCCGACTTGGTTGTAAAACTGTTCCAACAGGAGAAACACTATAGACTCCTATATACAAGACTCCTGTATTTATGTCAATTGTTGGGCTCATTGCAATTACTATCACTGTCTTCTTAAGACTCATTTGTATTTATGTAAGTTGTGCATGGGGTCATTGCATGTACTCAAATGCAATACACAAGATTTTGTGTGAATAATAATAATAACAATAATATACATTTGCTATTCTCTTGTTTACAGAGTGGGCGTGCAGCAGGCAAACATCCGGATTGGACTTTTCTCAGGCTTTCACCTGCAACATCAGTTCTGTTACACTCACAGACAATATGTTTACAGTTTTGGAAACGTTAGAGTGTTTTCTATCCAAAGCTGTCAATTATATTCATATTCTAGCATCTTGTCCTGACATAATATCCCGTTTAAAACGGGAACGTTTTTTTTTCCAAAAATGAAAATACTGCTCCTAGAGTCGCAACAGGATTTCTGCACCACATCAAAAAATGCTCAAGACCTCACTGCAGCCCTTTCATATTACATTGCAAAGGACATGATGCCATTTCAAATTGTTGAGAGGCCTGGCTTTCTGAGGCTGATGAAGGTTGCCGTGCCTCACGACAAAGTGCCATCACAAACATTATTTTCCAAGACTGAAATCCCAAACCTGTACAATCAGGTTAAAGCTGATGTTTGAACAAATGTTGCTCAAGGCACATAATTTGCTGCAACTACTGACCTCTGGACCAATGAAAGCGGAGGTGGTTAACCCTACATCAGCGTCACTATCCATTACCTCACCCTAGACTGGTAACTAGAATCTAACTTCCTGGAAACACAGTTCTTCCCAGAAGATCACTTGGCTCACAACATCAGAGTTTTTTGAGAATATGCTGGAAGAGTGGGGGATCAACAAGACACACCTGGTGTGTATAACCACAAACAAGATCAAGGCTTTTGAAGAGTTCCCAGATCTGTGGCTTGGGTGCTTCGGCCATAATTTGAACCTGGCCATCTCAAAGTCTCAGAGAGTTGACACAACAGTCAAGGCCTGCCGTCATCTGGTCCAAGGCTTCTCACAGAGCTGGAAGAGAAGGAGAGAACAGAGAAAGGCAAGCTGCCCTCAACGTGCCACAGAAAGCTCTGATCCATGATGTGGTAAGTGGGTGGGATTCTACACACAAGATGCTTGAGCGTTTCCTCAGCCAACAGCAGCCAGTCTGTGTGACACTGGCTGGAGAAAGAGGAACATGGCATCTGATGTCCAAGGATGCCGACATAAGTGTAATGGAACAACTGTGCCAGCTCCTTGAACCTCTGAGCAAGTTTACAGATGCACTTGCCTCAGAGACACGAGTGACACTGGCAGCCATCAAGCCTG
Organism: Oncorhynchus tshawytscha; assembly: GCF_018296145.1. Classification (NCBI taxonomy): domain Eukaryota; kingdom Metazoa; phylum Chordata; class Actinopteri; order Salmoniformes; family Salmonidae; genus Oncorhynchus; species Oncorhynchus tshawytscha. Next base: position 30,044,992 of record NC_056447.1, on the reverse strand, counting down.
TCCTAGACCACATCACCCGTGATGTTCTGGTGGAAAAGGATACGGAGCCATCCCTGACCAAGGAGTTGAAAAGGGTAATGAGAGAAGATCTTAACAACAGATACAGGAAAGAGAGTCATGCACATGGCTTGTTACATTGACCCCTGCTTCAAAAGGAGCTTTTTAGATGAGCCTGGGGCTGCAAAGGTTGACACTGCCAGCTGTGTCCAGGAAGCCTTGAAGCTGGCAGCTGCACAAGTCAGGGAAAAACCACAAAGCACCAGCAGCACCTCTACCACCAACACCCCTAAAGCGACATTGGAAGGGAAAGGCCTGGCTGGGTTGCTGAGAAGGATTACCTCAACAAGGCAGCAGAGAGGCGAAGAGGGTCAGATTCCGACCACCTCAGAAGACAGAGTAAAATAATAGATCAAGGTCTACCTGTCTCTGCCAACCATTCCAGCAGAAGAGGATCCACTGGTGTGGTGGAGGGGCCACGCTACAGAGCTGCCTCACCTTGCCAGGGTTGCCAGGAAGCTTTTGTGCATCCCAGCAACCAGCGTGCCATCAGAGAGTGTTCAGTGGCAGCGGGCACATTGTCTCTCCTCGCAGATCACTACTTAAACTGGACAAAGTAAATATGCTGACATTTTTATATTTCAATTTCAAGTGAACAAAGATGCGTCCGTACAGGATGTTAGGCCAGCAGCACCTTATGTCTTTATGAAGGAGAGAATGGACATATAATCAGTGCTGTTCATTTGATTTGTTTACATATTTTGTGTTATTTTAATGTCAACACCTGCACATTGGATTTGTTTACATATGGTTGTATTGTTCTTACATGCACATTGGATTTGTTTACATATGGTTGTATTGTTCTTACATGCACATGGGATTTGTTTACATATGGTTGTATTGTTCTTACATGCACATTGGATTGATTTACATATGGTTGTATTGTTCTTACATGCACATTGGATGTGTTTACATATGGTTGTATTGTTCTTACATGCACATTGGATTTGTTTACATATGGTTGTATTGTTCTTACATATGGTTTATTTACATATGTATTGTTCTTACATGCACATGGGATTTGTTTACATATGGTTGTGTTGTTCTTACATGCATATGGGATTTGTTTACAATATGGTTGTGTTGTTCTTACATGCACATGGGATGTGTTTACATATGGTTGTATTGTTCTTACATGCACATTGGATGTGTTTACATATGGTTGTTACATGCACATTGGATTTGTTTATTGTTTGTTTACATATGGTTGTATTGTTCTTACATGCACATGGGTTTACATATGGTTGTATTGTTCTTACATGGGATTTATTTACATATGTATTGTTCTTACATGCACATGGGATTTGTTTACATATGGTTGTGTTGTTCTTACATGCATATGGGATTTGTTTACATATGGTTGTGTTGTTCTTACATGCACATGGGATGTGTTTACATATGGTTGTATTGTTCTTACATGCACATGGGATGTGTTTACATATGGTTGTATTGTTCTTACATGCACATGGGATGTGTTTACATATGGTTGTATTGTTCTTACATGCACATGGGATGTGTTTACATATGGTTGTATTGTTCTTACATGCACATGGGATGTGTTTACATATGGTTGTATTGTTCTTACATGCACATTGCTTTACTTGTGCTGCTTTTATATGCACGTTTGATTTGCTTACTTAAGGTTGTGTTCATTAAAAGCTGCACTAGGTAAACTTTTACCTCTCATGGCCACATGGTGTAATCTTTAATGTTAATGCTATTATTTTAATGTTTATGCACACAAAAAGTGCATAGTACTGCCAACTTTATTTGTTGTTGTTACGGTTTTCTTCTGGTGAAAGAGAGGCGGACCAAAACGCAGCGTGGTTGAAGTTCATGTTTTTTTTAATAAGAAAAACTATACATGAACAAACTACAAAAACGTGTAAACCCGAAACAGTCCTAACTGGTGCAAAACACAGAGACAGGAGACAATCACCCACGAAATACCCAAATAATATGGCTGCCTAAATATGGTTCCCAATCAGAGACAACGATAAACACCTGCCTCTGATTGAGAACCACTCTAGGCAACCATAGACTTACCTAGAATACTATACTAAACACAACCCTATCATTCTACAAAACCCCTAGACAAGACAAACACATAATCACCCATGTCACACACTGGGCTAACCACAATAAAGAAAATACAAAATACTAAGGCCAGGGCGTGACAGTTGTTTGTTGTTTTTCAATATAAAACTTGGTGAAATGATTTCATTGTGTGTATCAGTACTTTTTGAACATCTCCAGCACATTTGAACAATACCGCGATAATACTGATAACCATGATAATTTGTCACTAATCGGGATATGACATTTTCATACCGTTTCATACCATTTCATCTCTAGCACACACTATATAAAGGTCTATATAAAGGTCAAACAGTTGACAGTGCATGACAGAGTAAAAACCAAGTCATGAGGTGGAAGGAATTGTCCATAGAGCTCTGTGACAGGAGCTTGTGTCAAGGCACAGGTCTGGGGAAAGGGTATCACAACATTTCTGCACCATTGAAGGTCCCCAAGAACACAGTGGCCTCCATCATTCTTAATTGTTAGAAGTTTGGAACCACCAAGACTCTTCTTAAAGCTGGCCATGGTCAGGAATCCATTTTTTTATGTGAAATTGTTTTATAAAATAACAATTTCAGAAGTTTTAGCATAAGACTGTAACGTAAAAAAAAGTGGAAAAAGTCAAGGTGTCTGAATACTTTCCGAATGCACTGGACAAACATACATACAGGCATACATACTCCGGACTCAAACATTGCTCGTCTGAATATTTAAATATTTCTTAATGCCATTCTTTACTTTTAGATGTGTTTATTGTTGTGAATTGTTAGATCTTACTGCACTTTTGGAGGTAGGAACACAAGCATTTCACTACACCCGCAATAACATCTGAGAAACATGTGTATGTGACCAATAAAACGTGATTTGAATAAAATGTTATTTGATTCATTCCTTGTGCTGTTGGACTACTAAATGCAATGTAAATTGTATTGGTATATGCACTTATCTATTTATATATTTTAACAGTCCTTTATGTTTTTAGTGTACGCAATATGATGGACGGACTGTTTTAAATGTGTGTGATTTAGGAATGTATGTGTGATGTGATCCTTTTAACGTAAGGTGATGCCAAATAAAAATCTCCATCCTGGATCAACAAAGTTTTATTCTATATGGGACAACTTTGATACTTTACTTTGTCCAAATACTTATAGACTTATTCACATGGGGGGACTAGATACATAAAATGCTTTCATTTCTAAATGAAAAAACATAAGTATAAAAAATACCCTCAAATAAAAAGGTGACATTCTGTACTGTCGCCTCATATGAAACATTTGATCTCAAATCCAAAATGCTGGAGCATAGAGCCAAATTAAACAAGTCAGCTTCAATGTCCAAATACATATGTAGCGGTGCAGGCATCATGAGAATAACATTGGATCCACAGATGACGCAATCTCTATTGCCCTCCACACTGCCCTTTCCCACCTGGACAAAAGGAACACCTGTGTGAGAATGCTATTCATTGACTACAGCTCAGCGTTCAACACCATAGTGCCCTCAAAGCTCATCACTAAGCTAAGGACCCTGGGACTAAACTAGAGGTCAACCGATTAATTAGGGCCCGTTTTAAATTTATGACAACCGATAATGTTATATAAGTAATAATATCAAGCATCACTAGCAGACCAACACTCTGGTTAAACCGGATGCCCTCAGATAACTCTGGACCCAGTGTCCTCAGTCAAGTTTAGAGCCTACGTGCAATAACATGATTATCCGAAGGACACACAGCTGCCATCACGCAAATATACTCCCTGTAAAACTACAAAGAGCAGCCTGCAACAATAACGAGCTTAGAAGTGCCAAGCTATCTCACTGACATTGACCCTTTCATGCACTCCTGCATAAACAGGAAACACCTGCGCCTAAAGCAGACACTGCTAGTTTCCCCTATCTTTCGTTCCTAGACACACAAACATCTCATAAAGCACTGTACACTCACACTCTACCCCCCCCTACTGGTCGGGTGCCAAGAGCAAAGGACTTTGCTGTGCACCAATGGGGCCCGCTCTGGCTAGAGCAAGGCCCGCCTCCAACTCTTCAGGACCAGTCAGAAGATCAACACGAGAGACTCCACCTACATTATTCTGTGTATACATTCTGCTGTAAACTCTGGCTGAGCAGCCTAATTATTCTGACTCCTCACAGAGTCACATTCCTTAGGTCCGTGCACGATAACGGCAGGACAAAATATCTTTGACTCAATAAATTGCCTTTTGATACACCTGATTCCACTCTGTCCAGCGTCGTTGTTTTGCATTCCCTCTCCAGTATGTAAACACCAACAATAATAAGCTTTTTGGATGCCAATTCTGGCCGATTACATTGCAATCCACGAGGAGACTGCGTGGCAGGCTGACTACCTGTTACGCGAGTGCAGCATCAAAAGGACCTTGTGGCTGCAAGGAGCCAAGTTAAGTTGCTAGCTAGCATTAAACGTATTTAATAAAAGAACAAACAATCTTCACATAATCACTAGTTAACTACACATGGTTGATGACATTACTAGGTTAACTAGCTTGTCCTGCATATAATCAAAGCAGTGCATGTTAATTTATCATCCAATCACAGCCTACTTCAAGGTCGCCAAACGGGTGATGATTTAACAAAAGCGCATGCGCAAATAACCTAACCATAAACATCAATGCCTTTCTTAAAATCAATAAACAGAAGTATATATATTTTTAAACCTGCATATTTAGTTAAAATAAATTAATGTTAGCAGGCAATATTAACTAGGGAAATTGTGTCACCTCTTGCGTTCAGTGCGAGCAGAGTCAGGGTATATGCAACAGTTTGGGCCACCTGGCCTTCCTAACAAGGACCGTATAATTAATTTGCCAGAATTTTACATAATTATGACATAACATTGAAGGTTGTGCAATGTAACAGCAATATTTAGACTGGATGCCACCCACACGATAAAATACGATAGTGTCCGGATTTTACCATATTAATGGCCTAATGCTCGTATTTCTGTGTGTTTATTATATTATAATTAAGTCTTTGATTTGATATCTGACTGGAAGGTGGTAAGCAGCAGCAGGCTCGTAAGCATTCATTCAAACAGTACTTTCCTGCGTTTGCCAGCAGCTCTTCGCAATGCTTGAAGCACAGTGCTGTTTATGACTTCAAGCCTATCATCTCCTGAGATTAGGCTGGCAATACTAAAGTGCCTATAAGAACATCCAATAGTTAAAGTTATATGAAATACAAATGGTATAGAGAGAAATAGTCCTATAATAACTACAACCTAAAACTTCTTAACTGGGAATACTGAAGACTCTTGTTAAAAGGAACCACCAGATTTCACATGTTCTTATGCTCTGAGCAAGGAACTTAAAACGTTAGCTTTTTTACATGGCACATATTGCACTTTTACTTTCTTCTCCAACACTGTGTTTTTGCCAAATTTAAACCAAATTGAACGTGTTTCATTATTTATTTGAGACTAAATAGATTTTTATTTATGTATTAAGTTCAAATAAAAAGGTGTGCATTCAGTATTGTTGTAATTGTCATTATTACAAATACACATATAAATATATACATCTAAATATATATTTAAAAATAATAATATATATTCTTTAAATAATTAGGCCGATTAATTGGTATCGGCCTTTTTTGGTCCTCCAATAATCGGTATCGGCATGGAAAATCATAATCGGTCGACCTCTAGTACTAACCAAAAAAGTGTTAAACATGTCAAAATATATTTTAGATTTTAGATTCTTCTTTCCATTTTACTATAAAGGTATATTTTCTTTTACTAAAGTATGACAATAGAGCACTTATTCCACCACTGTTCCCACATATGCTGAGCACTTGTTGGCTGCTTTAACTTAACTCTGATGTCCAACTCATCCCAAACCATCTTAATTCGGTTGAAGTTGGGTGATTGTAGAGGCCAGTTCATCAGCAGCAGTACTCCATCAATCTCCTTGGTCTCTCCTTGGTCAAATAGCCCTTACACAGACTGAAGGTGTGTTTTGGGTCATTGTCCTTCTGAAAAACAAATTATAGTCTCACTAAGCGCAAACCAGATAGGATGGTGTATCGCTGCAGAATGTTGTAGTAGCCATGCTGGTTAAGTGTGCCTTGAATTCTAAATAAATCACAGTGTCACCAGCAAAGCACCCCCACACCTCCTCCTCCATACTTCACGGTGGGAACCACACATGTGGAGATCATCCCCGTTCACCTACTCTGCGTCTCACAAAGACACGGCGGTTGGAACCAGAAATCTCAAATTTGGACTCATCAGACCAAAGGACAGATTTCCACCGGTCTAATGTCCATTGCTCGTGTTTCTTGGCCCAAGCAAGTCTCTTCTTCATGTTGGTGTCCTTTAGTAGTGGTTTCTTTGCAGCAACTCAACTATGAAGGTCTGGCTCACACAGTCACCTCTGAACAGTTGATGTTGAGATGTGTCTGTTACTTGAACTCTGTGAAGGATTTATTTGGGCTGCAATCTGAGGTGCAGTTAACTCTAATTAACTTATCCTCTGCAGCAGAGATAACTCTGGGTCCTCCTTTCCTGTGGCGGTACTCATGAGAGCCAGCTTCATCATAGTGCTTGATGGTTTTTGGGACTGCAGTTTTTAAAATTTTCCAGATTGACTGACCTTCATGTCTTAAAGTAATGATGGACGGTCGTTTCTCTTTGCTTATTTGAGCTGTTCAAATAGGGCTATCTTCTGTATGCCACCCCTACCTTGTCACAAGACAACTGATTGGCTCAAAAGCATTGGTTGGGGACAGAAGCACCAGATCATCAGCAAACAGTAGACATTTGGCTTCAGATGAGGGTGAGTCCTGCAGACTGTTCTAGTGCCCTCGCCAATTCATTAATATACATGTTAAAGAGGGTGGGGCTTAAGCTCTCCCTACCGACCTCTCTCCCTACCGACTACCAACCTCTCCCTACCGACTACCAACCTCTCCCTACCGACCTCTCTCCCTACGACTACCGATCTCTCTCCCTACCAACCTCTCTCCCTACCGACCTCTCACCCTACTGACCTCTCTCCCTACCGACTACCCCTATCTCTCTCTACTGACTACCAACCTCTCCCTACCAACTACCAACCTCTCCCTACCGACTACCAATCTCTCCCTACCGACTACCAACCTCTCCCTACCGACTACCAACCTCTCCCTACCGACTACCAACCTCTCCCTACCGACCTCTCCCTACCAACCTCTCCCCTACCGACCTCTCTCCCTACCGACTACCGATCTCTCCTCCCGACCTCTCTACCGACCTCTCTCCCTACCGACTACCGACCTCTCTACCTATCAACCTCCTCTCTACCGACCTCTCTCCCTACTGACCTCTCTCTCTACCGACCTCTCTCCCTACCGACCTCTCTCCCTACAGACCTCTCTCCCTACAGACCTCTCTCCCTACCGACCTCTCTCCCTACACCTTTATAAATAAATGTGATTGATTGTCCCTGAACACTGATCCTAGGTAAGGTTAATGCCAAGAGCTAGTAGTTGTCCATAAACAAGTCCCTAAACACTGACACAACTAAGATTTAATGTTGGAGTTCCCAAGGTCTGCAACTTTGTTTCCTTACCACAATACTAACTAGTATTGCGATACTTGTATCGTCCCATCTCTACTCAAAACTGAAGCTATTTGCATCCAACAGCCGTATTGGGTTGATGCAAATAAATGAGTGCCACATGCAGACCATGTTTCACATAATATTGATTTCAAATAATTTCCTGACTTATTTACTACCATTTGTCTTAAACTTTCCCCCTCTCTTTCTCTTAGGAATGACTGAGCTATGCATCACTAAGATTCATGCCAATCAAAAATCAGGCCATATACATTCATTATCTATTCCTCCATACCGTGACTCAACAGAAGAGGCTATATTCTGCACACCTGTCATATGTTACCTGATAGGAGAAGAAGTCTGTTTTAGGAGAAATCATAATGATCTAAACCTCAAGCCCTGCTATATCAGGTTAACTTTCACACTGTGTCATTCTCAAGACATTCCACCAGACCAGGGGTGACCAACTCTTCTTCTGCAAAGCTACAGGGTGTGCAGGCTTTTGCTCCAGCCCTGCTCTAAGATACTTCATTCCAAGCAGCTGCTCATCGGGACATTAATTAGCAGAATCAGGTGTGTTCTAATGGGCCAGGCTAAAGCATGCATATCCAGTGGCTCTCCAGGAGAAGAGTTGGCCCATGCTAAATGTAGGGCTTGTTTTCTGATTCATGGTAGTCTTGTGGAAGTGCAGAGCAATGCCCTGGTAAGTTACTGTTACTGACTGCAAAGTCAATTCTGAGATTGTGTCAGTCCGAATGAAACAGGCTCGAAATGGATGAGCATTTTGCATCTTCAACAACTCGGAGGCGCAGGACATACTACTCACCCCTTTGACCAGGCTCCCGAGGCTCAAAAAGAAACGTCCGCCGACGTGCGGGCACACTGGCGAAACTTCGTCGGCGAGTACATAAACCGCCTCAACCCTCCTTTCTTTCTATTGGCGAACATACAATCACCGGAGAACAAACGTTATATGTACTCCTGACATGTCCTCCAGGATCTCGTCGATGGTGGGGATGGGGTGTTGCTCCAGCACAACAGCTTCATTTACTCTACGCATGTCAACACATACTCTGATGTCACCGGTTTTCTTGTGTGCTACAACTAATGGGGACACCCATGGTGTAGATCCATTCACTTTCTCAATAACATCCATGTCCTCTAGCTCGTTCGTCTTCACTTCAGCTAGCTTCCTGACACTGAATGGTATTCTGCGTACTGGCTGTGCAACGGGTGTGACAGTCTCATCTACATGAATTCCTAACTGGAAGCCTTTCAGTTTTGCCAGCCCTGTATTCCTCCTGAAGTGCAGCTTTGAATGTCTGTGTCATCACCTTGAACTGAGTTTGGTGTGCCTTTGGCCCTAAAGTATGTGCAAAATGCCAAGAGCAACTGCTGATTTCTTTCCCATTACAGATATCTGTGCATCTTTCACGACTAGAATGTCTGCAGTGACTGACTCAGAACAACTACTGTAATGTTGGCAGTGAACAGGCCCTCAACTGCTAATGGTTGTGTTGAACCATATGGGTAAAGTCTATTGGATTTTGGTTTCAATTGCACGTTGCATTTGCTCTGCAAATGACAATGTTGCTGTGCCCACAATATTACAGCTAGCCCCAGAGTCAATTAACACGTTAACTGGCTGGCCATTGACTAATAACTGCATTTCAGCGTCATCAGTACTGCTGTTAAGTGTGAACACATGTTCATCATTGTCATTGTCTGGTTTGTCATTTTGTGTCGCAGGTGTGATTGTGACTTGATTTACATTGAGTTTTGTCTTTGTCCTGCACATTTGAGGAATGTCCGTCTTTGCTACATTTGTTGCATTGTTTACCTTGTGTGATGGAACATGCCCGACCAGTATGGCCCTCCTGGCCACATCTGAAGCATTTAACCACTCGGTCATCATTAGATGGCTTGCCTTTGTTGGATGAAGAAAATATTGCTTTCCTTTTCTCTATTTTGTTCCATTCCTGTCTGGGTTGTTTTTGTTCACTTTTCCCCTGTTGAATTGCATTAACATTGTCTTTCCATTCTGGCCGCCTGCTGGTCAACATCCTCCATTGCTCTTGCTATATCCATTAGAGCCATGAGAGTGAGGTTTCTCTCCTGCAGAAACCATTTGCGCACCTGTTTGAGTGACACTTGTCAATCACTTCGTCCCTTTAGGAAATCATCTTTGAAATCTCCATAATCACATGTAGCAGCCAACTGTTTTAGTTGTTTAGTTGAGCTTGTTTTCGTGCTGCATCTTTGACTCCTGAAGCGGTGATGAACAGTTTGAAACTATTAATACATTTTGCCCATCGCAAACCAACACTGACTGGGTCAGAATGCCCATCAAACAGTGGGAGAGAAGGTAAGCTCAGTGCCGTTATTCTTAGCTAGCTAGCACGCCTGTTTGCTGTTTAGCTGACTTTACTGAATGACTCAGCTAGGAATCATTGACTTCCACTTTATTTCTCGTTCACCAAGCATAGCACCACTAGGTGTCACTAATACACTACAGTTATGACACTAAATGTTTGATGTCTCAAAACAACTCAATGTTGTCTTAGGAAACATACTTGAACATTGACGTTACTATCTCTCCACCTGCGACCGATATTGTGTTTTTGCATCTACCGGTGTTTGACGCGAAGATGATGTAAGGTCAGGCTCGAGCGGAGCTGTTCATGACGTCAGAAAATTGGAAACACGAACGTTTGAATGTGAAAAATATATTTAAACACGCCTGGCTATCCAACAAGTGTGCAATTGCGGACTGCAATTCGGGGCTCTCCTGCATGCAGGAACACCCCAAATTCCAGGCTGGAATCACAAACTATTGGGCTTCTCAGACTCCTTGCTCCAGCCAAATGCCACGACCACAGACATCAGTTTCTTCTCAGGATCTGAATAACTTCCTGACCCTGATTGGTCCAGAAACCGATGGGTTCAACCAGAGCCAGAACACAAGCGGGTAAAGCAGTGGTTTGAAAATTTGTCATTGCCTTTTATACTGATGGTTAGAGATTATCCAATCAATGATGACTTTGTTTTGTACAACGCTTCTCGTGCCCCTCGTCACCACAAACCACTTCAATAATGGCAGTCTCCGACTGAAGTATATAACGAACGCCCACCAACTTGTTGTTTTAAGTGGGGAAAATAGGGTCCCTGTGCTTCGACACAATCATTTGTTTAGCTGTAATTTTATTGTTTATCATTGCTGAAGCTTGTTCAAAGCACGTGAATGCACACAACTCTTTGTTTCGAGTTTACAAGCCATATTTTCAGTGTCCGATGTGTCATGAAGTCAGACAACCAATGATGATGTATATAAACCCTGGATTATTGATGCTATCTATTGGCTATTGAGAGGCTTTGATGTCACCAGTTGGCCATATTGACCACTCCCCGGTGGGAGCAGTCCTCCATAGGAATGAATGGAATTCTACAGTATTTCAATTAAATGTTTCAAAGACAAAATTGCATGTCTTTAAGTATTTTTGTTGTAGTAGTGGGGACAGTAACATTAGCAATCTCTAAAAATTATACTTAAAAAAAATGTTTTTATATATACTGTATAAAAATAAATAAATATTATAATGTTTAGCTCACATAATATAATTTAATAGAATAAATGTGGTAAAATGAATGTAGACATTAATACATGCATTTTTATAACTTCCAAAATATATTTTACAGCGGTGGAGGAGAGCCAAGATGGAAGCACCATGGTGGCATCAACACAGCACCCCCTATAAGTCATCTAGTGTATATATAAAACATTGCGGCCCGACATACAGAGCACAATCAGGGCAGCAGTTTTGCATTGAAATTCATTTCAATATTTACAGAACAATTCATTAATTTCAATAGAACCATAGTTAGGTAGACTATCAATGTAGAATCTCTGAAAGCTATAGCTTTCAAATAGGCTGCACTTTCTACAGTTACTGCTAGGGTTCAGAATTGTGGTTTCCTATAATTTTTAATGATTGGCCATGTCACTCAACTGGTAACAAAGTATCTAAGTGGTTTAAAGTATTCCATGACTTGACTTGGAAATGTATATGATAACAATGTATGTGATAATTAGACAGGACTAGCACATGTTTTTTATTTTGCCCGCTAGAGGTCAGTCATGCTCTAGTCTAGACAGAGCTCTGGAGACAGTTCTGTACGGTCAGCATGACACTGACTTCATCCCAACTGCAGGGCAGCATATTTTAACATGAGACAGTTTTGAATGTCCAGACGGATCATAAGAAGAAAAAGGAATCCCATATTGCTTCTAATTCGGTGAACTGGGTAGCTCCCAAAACTCGGTAACGTGGGCGGAACCTCATAGGCCAACAGGCGACCGTCCAAGTGCCTGGACAACGTGGGGGAAACATCTTCATGTGCACAGCTATCTCTGAAGTTGGTGTGATAGTCCGGGCCATCATCGTTGACCGTGTGGTAAACAGAGGCTTTACCATGGCAGAGGCTGCCAGATTAGTTCACCCCAATCTGAAAAGATTTACTGTCAATTCGTTCATGAGGACATTTCGGGAAGAAAGCTATTGCGGGGCAGCAGGTCGTCTAGTGGTTAGAGCATTGGGCTATGTAACTGAAAGGTTGCTGGATCAAATCGCTGAGCTGACAAGGTAAAAATATGTTATTCAGCCCCTGAACAAGGCAGTTCCCCAGTAGGCCATTATTGTAAGTAAGAATTTGTTCTTAACTGACTTGCCCAGTTAAATAAAGGTTAACATGCTTTACCATTACATTCAGTGGTGACCTGTCATTCAGGGCAGGTGGGGCAAAGGCAACACCTGTTTTGAACCCCACATTTTTAGCAACAAAAAAATTTGGGGGGGCTTGCCCGTTTTCCATGTTATTTTGGCATTAATACTTGTCAAATATCAGTTTGCAAATAATAATTAAAAAAATAGATACAGTATATCATTCAGTTAATAAAGCTCGATACAAGCTCTTGTTTACATGAAAACGTTTTCATTAAATGGATTTTAATCCAAACTAAAGTTTTGTTACCCAGGATTCCACAACGCGGTTAGCCTTTATGGCTGGGACTGCAAGTTTGTGTCCTTTTTTTGTGTGGATTCCACTAGTGCTAGCTGGCTGTACTACAGACACCTGTCGTCATCGTGGGAAAGACTCATTGTCATCTTTTCGTAAAAAAATCGGGTTGCAGTATAGAGCCAATCTGGATACCAAGCTGATCCTGAGGGAAATCGACGAGTACTAACAGCTTTACGCAATGGAGGAACAACAATCTATATGGTCCAAATCAGGATGATACACACTTCTTCAAAAACATTTATGCCAATTTATTGAACTTACAGGCAACAAATGCTCTAATCATTATGGTAGGAGACTATAACACAGTATTAAGTACCTCAATGGACCGTAAAGGTAATCACTCTACAAACTATCATCACCGTGCCCTTAAGGAAATCACAAATATTATGGACACATTAGAAATAGTGGATATTTAGAGACTAAAAAACCCCGACCTAGTGAGATATACATGGAGGAGACTTAATCAAGCTGGGTCGTCTTGACTACTTTCTTGTCTCTTTCTCTCTTGCATCAAAGGTTAAAATTAGTTTTAACCTTTTTGGGATAGGGGGCAGCATTTTCACGTTTGGATGAATAGCGTGCCCAGAGTGAACTGCCTCCTACTCTGTCCCAGATACTAATATATGCATATTATTATTAGTATTGGATAGAAAACACTCTGAAGTTTCTAAAACTGTTTGAATGATGTCTGTGAGCATAACAGAAGTCATATGGCAGGTGAAAACCTGAGAAAAATCCAACCAGGAAGTGGGACATCTGAGGTTTGTAGTTTTTCAAAGCTTGGCCTACCGAATACACATTGAGATATGGATGAGTTTGCACTTCCTAGGGCTTCCACTAGATGTCAACCGTCTTTAGAAACTGGTTTGAGGATTCTACTATAAAGGAGGGGCTCATGAGACCTCTTTGAGTCAGTGGTCTGGCAGAGAGCCTCTGTCTCATGACGCGCGCTCCCGACAGAGTTACCTCTCGTTTGGCATGCATCCCACATATTTGGGGGTTTACCCCACTAAGATTTATATGCTAAAATTGCCACTGATTACATTTACAGTAAATTACACATTTGAATGTATGTAATTGTACAAAACGTGTTACAGTATGATCTACTGACAGTATACTGTGTTCAGAATTGACTGAAGACCCCATGATGGTGGCTGTGTGCTGACCGACAAGCACTGGTGGATATGGTGAGGGCCAGGAATGACATACAACTGTCTGAAAAAAAGCAGGCCATTGAGGACAATGATGACACCTTTGCCAATATTGCATCCATCAGCCTACCACCAATCACCCGCCTTTTGAAGAGGCACCGGGTATCTATGAAACACATTTCCCTGGTGCCTTTTGAGAGAAACATCAACCGGGTGAAACAACTCTGGGCAGAGTGTGTTCAGGTACAGCACTATATACTGTATTACTGTTACCATTTGATGCACATGCTACTTCAAAATATCATATTGTAACTATACGGTCAAAAATAACTAACCAAAATATATATTTTAGAGGGTGATGTTGCTTGATGCTGCTGTGAACCATCACAATAATGTTTCTGTTGATGAAGCGGGCTTCAACCTGGCCAAAACTCAGTAACGTGGGTGGAACCGCATTGGCCAACGGGCGACCATCCAAGTACCTGGGGAAACATCTCCATGTGCACAGCAATCTCTGAAGTTGGTGTGGTAGGATGTAAGCCGTTAGATCCTACAACGCTGCACACCTCATTGTGTTTCTTAATGAAATTGAGCAGGCCTGTCAAGGTGAAGGGGTTACACATGTCATTGTGTGGGACAATGTCAAGTTCCACTATGCAGAGGTGGTTCAGGTGTAACCGGTGCTATACTGCACCACTGTAGCTCTGCGTTGTGTGTGGTTGATTGAGACTATAGACGTGGACTTTGGAGATCAGGTTGTTTTAATTCATCAGAATTCACTCTCTGCATCTTGAATAGAGCCACAAATGTAGAGCCACAAATGTTCTGCGAATCGTCACCTCTTTCTACAACAGATGCACAATACAAGGGACTGGGATCGTTCGAGGAGCTAGCCATCATTCACACATGCAATAGCCTGCTAATACCATAGCTAGCTATTAACCACATGTTGAATTCAGAATGTTAATCATCATCCTAAAAAGTACAATTACAAGTGCATCTTAACAATACCATCCACTTATGAGTAACATCTAAATATACAACATTATTCATGATCAAAACTCTGTGTATGACTTTGTACTTAAAGGAATCAAACTTTTTTGAAGACGACAGAAAAAACATGCTTACCTCTCATAGTGTATCAAAATGATTTGAGCACGCAAGGCGTAAGTACACACTTCCCTACTCCCAGGATGCAGGCATGCATAATAACAAATCAACATGACATATTAATATATGAACCTGGTTCAAGTACTTTGTGAATTTCACAACTGTTACACATGCATAGTTTCGGGCCCATCCCTGATTCATGGCCCATAAACCTGCCCCCATACTCTCCTTTCCTCAACCGTACTGAGGATTTATTTGCAGCATAAAGATGGAAGGTGTACAATCGCCATCCCCATGAACGTGCCACCTTCCTCCTGGTCATGGATGAGGCATGCAACAACATCAACGCAGACCAATGTCAAGTGTATTGCCTAATGTGAAAACGGTGTAATCTGCTGTAATTTACAGTGCTGTTGCATATTACTTTCAGCATTCTAAGAGTGATTTGAAACATGTTCTGTATCTTGCATTGTTTGCTATTGGATAAACTAGTTAAAACAACTACATTAAAAAGACATGTTGTGTTTGTAACGGAGACGCAGAGAGTCAGGAAGCATGTGCAGTCAGTGAGTTTAATCGGAACAAACATGGAGTTAATACAAAAACAAAAGTAGTCTAAACAGGAAGCAATACTACCTAATGGGTGATACAACGGAGTGCTGGGTAAAGGGGAAGTAATCAGGGTAGTGATGAAGTCCAGGTGTGCCTCGTGATGGGTTGCCAGGACCGGTGGTTCGTAGCGGAGTGGGAGTAGACATGACAGTGTTGGTGATTAAACCAATGTTCTCATTACATTTTACAATACACATATACTTTGAATCAATGGTTGTGTGATGAAAGCTGCCTACGAACAAAATTAATGCACAATGACAGGTTTTTAATGAAAGATTGGCTGCGTTACAAGTGTGACCAGTTTGGCATTTTGTATTAAGAGCTGTGAAAATGTACCACATACTTGTGAAAATAGCTGGCCATACAGGACCATAAAGTAATGCCTAGGCTTCTGCTCAGCAGGCTAACACAGTTTTCTGATGCATAGACTACCCGGGTTAGTGAGAGTAAACTAAAGCTCTGTTTACATCCTCAGACAAAGGAGCTCATGCATGTTTCATCACCAGCGCATTGTTCAATTTGTCCATGTGTAACACTCCCCTGCCACGAAGCTGCTTAACTCAGGCAGGAAGGGAGAGGAGAGGGATACAGAGAGAGAAGGTGAGAGAGCGAGTGCAAAGGCATGTTTATGGATCAGCCAATTTTACTCAACGTACAGTTTCTTTGCAGAGTGAATCATATTTCAGAAAGGCAAATGGTTTATTGCTTTATCGCCATGGTTTGTACAGACTTGGTCTATCAATGAGTCATGGCCTACTGTAGACTACTGTAGACTATTATTATCTAATAAAGACAAAACATTTAACCTAATTACTAACAGGCCCCCATTAACTTATATGGGGCTGTAGTGGAGCGGGTCGAGAGTTTCATGTTCCTTGGTGTCCACATCACCAACTAACTATCATGGTCCAAACACACTAAGAGAGTCGGGAAGAGGGCACAACAAACCCCTTTCCCCCTAAGGAGACTGTAAAGATTTGGTATGGGTCCCCAGATCCTCAAAAAGTTCTACAGCTGCTCCACCGAGAGCATCCTGACCGGTTGCATCACCGCCTGGTATGGCAATTGCTTGGCATCTGACCGCATGGCGCTACAGAGGGTAGTGCGTACGGCCCAGTACATCACTAGGGCCAAGCATGCTGTCATCCAGGACCTATATAATAGGCGGTGTAAGAGGAAGACTCCAGTCACCCATATCATAGACTGTTTTCTCTGCTACCGCACGGAAAGCGGTACCGGAGCGCCAAGTCTAGGACCAAAAAGTTACTTAACAACTTCCACCCCCAAGCCATAAGACTGCTGAACAATTAATCAAATGGCCACCAGACTATTTACATTGACACCCCTGGGGTGGCAGGGTAGCCTAGTGGTTAGACTGTTGGACTAGTAACCGGAAGGTTGTGAGTTCAAACCCCTGAGCTGACAAGGTACAAATCTGTCGTTCTGCCCGTGAACAGGCAGTTAACCCACTGTTCCCAGGCCGTCATTGAAAATAAGAATGTTTTCTTAACTGACTTGCCTGGTTAAATAAAGGTCAAATTTAAAAAAATTAAAAATTTGTTTTGTACACTACTGCTACTCGCTGTTTATTATCTATGCATAGACACTTCACCCCTACCTTCATGTACAAATGACCTCTAACCTGTACCCCCGCACATTGACCCAGTACCAGTACCGGTGTATATAGCCTCGTTATTGTGTTACTTTTTACTATCTTTTATTTGGTAAATAAAAACTCTTCTTGAACTGCACTGTTGGTTAAGGGTTTGTAAGTAAACATTTCAAGGTATTGTCTACACTTGTTGTATTTGGTGCATTTAACAAATAAAGTTTGATTTGATAACTATATTTGCTACTATTTCCTATCTAATCTGTGTTGACTATTGACTTCTCTGTAAACTCTGTGCATCCTGTCTTGCTGAATTAGAAGTTCTGTCACGATCTTCCTCCTCTTCATCTGAAGAGGAGAGGCGAGAAGGATCAGAGGACCAAAATGCAGCGTGGTATGTGTTCATGATGAATGTTTAATTAAAGAAAGAACTGAACACAAAAACAATAAAAGACCGTGAAGCTATCATAAGGACTGTGCTGACACAAGCAACTAACATAGACAATAACCCACAAACAAACAGTGCAACCCAGGCTACCTAAGTATGATTCTCAATCAGAGACAACTAATGACACCTGCCTCTGATTGAGAACCATACTAGGCCGAAACATAGAAATCCCCAAATCATAGAAAAACAAACATAGACTGCCCACCCCAACTCACGCCCTGACCAAGGTCAGAATGTGACAAGTTCTAAATAGGAAAAGTTTTTGCAATTTGACATGAAATGTGAAGTTGCTGCCTCACCACTCATCATTACAACACATTATAAAGCTTTATAAAATATGCATGTGTGATGATAGAGTGGGCTGGAAGAGTGACTGATAAACAGACACTTTCACCTGTATGAATATTTAAGTATCAGTCAATCACCCCGAGCAGTTGACCCTCTATTGTCCTTTCTCTCGTTCTGTGGGGAGATATGCCAAGCTCTCTCTCTGCACCACTGAGAGGGAGAGAAAGAGAGACAGAGAGAGAGAAAGTCCTTAGGTGAAAATAATTAAAAGTACTACTTAAATCTGTACTTCACTTTACTATTTATATATATATTTTTACATTTAATGTACTTTTTACTCCATATATTTTCCCTGACACCTAAAAGTACTTGCTTAGCAGGACAAAAAAAAATGGCCCAATTCACACACTCATAAAGAGAGCATCCTTGGTCATCCTTACTTCCTCTGATCTGGCGGACTCACTAAACACAAATGCTTTGTTTGTAAATTCATTTGTAAATGATCTTGTTGGAGTGTACCTCTGGCTATCTGTAAATTCATTTGTAAATGATCTTGTTGGAGTGTACCTCTGGCTATCTGTAAATTCATTTGTAAATGATCTTGTTGGAGTGTACCTCTGGCTATCTGTAAATTCATTTGTAAATGATCTTGTTGGAGTGTACCTCTGGCTATCTGTAAATTCATTTGTAAATGATCTTGTTGGAGTGTACCTCTGGTTATCTGTAAATTCATTTGTAAATGATCTTGTTGTGTACCTCTGGCTATCTGTAAATTCATTTGTAAATGATCTTGTTGGAGTGTACCTCTGGCTATCTGTAAATTCATTTGTAAATGATCTTGTTGGAGTGTACCTCTGGCTATCTGTAAATTCATTTGTAAATGATCTTGTTGGAGTGTACCTCTGGCTATCTGTAAATTCATTTGTAAATGATCTTGTTGGAGTGTACCTCTGGCTATCTGTAAATTCATTTCAAAAACAAGAAAATGGTGCCATCTGGTTTGCTTAATATAATGAATTTTGAATCATTTATACATTTACACTGAGTATACAAAACATTAAGAACACCTGCTTTTTCCATGACATAGACTGACCAATCAGTTTAGATGAATGGGATGAGACAGTTTAAAGAAGGATTGTTAAGCCTTGAGACAATTGAGTCATGGATTGTGTATGTGTGCCATACAGAGGGTATGTAAGTGCCTTTAAACGGGGTATGGTAGTAGGTGCCAGGCACACCAGTTTGTGTCAAGAACTGCAACGCTGCTGGGTGTTTCACCCTTAACAGTTTCCTGTGTGTATCAAGAATGGTCCACCACCCAAAGGACGTCCAACCAACTTGACACAACTGTGGGAAGCATTGGAGTCAAAATGGGCCAGCATCCATGTGGAACACATTTCGACACATTGTAGAGTCCATGTCCCAACAAATTAAGACTGTTCTTAGGGCAAAAGGGGGGGTCCAACTCAATATTGGGAAGGTGTTCCTAATGCTTGGTATAATCAGTGTATTTTAGCAATAACATTTACTTTTAAAACTTTTTTTTTAAACCAAATACATTTAGACTTAATCAAGCAGTATTTTACTGGGTGAATTTCACTTTTACTTGAGTCATTCTCTATTAATGTACTGTATCTTTGCTTTTAATCAAGTATGAAAATTGGGTACTTTTTCCATCCATACTCTCTCTTACTGGAGGTCTTACCTGAGCTGTCACGGACCTCGATACCCACCCAACCATAACACACAATTGACCCTGTATACACTAACCCCTGTTCTAGGATCCAATGTGTTCATTAGCAAAGGGTGGGGAAGATTGAAATAAGGTTTAAAAGTAGCTGACTCTGAATCAGTGGGTAACCAGAGGCCAGCAGCAACTGAACAGCTTGGCCCAGGCCCAGCATTCCACCAATTGACTGGCGGACTGGGGAGTATCTGCGTAGGTAATCAGACACCCAGCACACACAATGCCCCTGAAACACACACACAGACACACACACAGCAGGAAGGCAGGTAGAGGGGTTCGCGGGGCTGAAGAGTTCATTCCAGCCTGTGTATTTCCACAGAGAGAGGGAGGAGAGAGGAAGAAAAGAGCTATTCACAACCAGGCAGAGGAGTGGAGACCAGGACCCCCAGACTGAGCCAGACAGAGATAAAGAATTGGCTTACAAAGTATTTAGATCAAACTAAATCATGGGTAGAGAAAAAAGGTGTGTTGAAGCTGGAGGACTCAGAAACACACAGGGTGAGATTGACTGACTGATGGACGGACTGATGAAAGCAGAGAACAGGTGTCTCTAACAGCCTCTACAGGGTGACACAGCTTGACTGACTCCTGACAGACCCATTGTGAGGAAACACTACCCGGACAGTGGTGTTGTCGTTGGGGTTTTTATTTGGTTATTTTTCCTGTGACTCTATATCCCATCAGCATGCAAGGTCTCCCCTGTTCCTCGTTGCGCCACTGTTTCGGCAGTCCTCCAGAGGTTACAGCTGACTCTATACAGTCCCTGGACCCGGACCCTTCCCAATCCAGTAGAACCGATCTAGAACCCCCTGTGATGGTGGGCCCAGTTCTCTGCCAGCTGGTTCCCAAACCAGACGCCCCTGTAGAACACCAGCCGCATCACAGAACTGTCAGCTGTATCTCTATTCACAAGAGAACAAAAACTCTGAATGGTACAAACTCCAACTGCAACGGTCTACCAGCAGGGAGAGAGAACTACATCTTTAAGACCCCTCCGGCTTGCCCTAGCCTGTCAGACAGTCCTGAGGGGGATCCTGAGCTAGTAATGGGTTTAGAGGTTGCGGTAAAGTACCCTATCATCCCCAGACCCTCCCACATTATCAGACAACTCAAGGTATGTTGTGTAGGTTTGCAAAACTTTACTCTATCACTATGTTGGTCTGATTAAGATAACGTTATACTGTTGACATCACCAGGTTTGGGCCATTCTTACCGTTTGATGTTGTTCACCAAGCCACCACAAGGGGGGTCAGTAGCCTACCCTTGTATATCAGTTGAGATCACCTTTTCTCCATCAAAATTAAAAACACGTGTAAACACACACACAGCTATCCCCTTGCTTGTAGCTGCAGATAGTGTGTCAGTGACACTGTCTCAGATCCTGTTCTACATGACTGACAATGTCTGCCTTGATTCTGTGTTGCATCTGTAGGCACACACATTACTGTCTCAGTATAGTAGCTAATGTGTTGTCAGTCTTGGGTTTCTTATTTAGTAGGCTACAGTGGATGGTGTGACTATGTGGACTGCAGCCAGCACCGTCATTTGCACATATAGGTTTCATTATTCAAATGCGCTAATTCTCCTCCATTCATCCCCCCATTCAAGAACTCCAACATTAGTCCCTGAATATTACCTGGCTTTTTCTTATTTTTCACTGTTATTGATTGGTATGATGTAATTGCGGAAGACATTTTTGCCTAATGTTCACAAATGTTTATTATTGATTGTGTACTGGAAATACATTGAGATGACTCCTGTTAACAATTAATTGTTAATCATTGAGAACACCTACTTAGTTTAGGCCTATCTGTTTGAAGGCCTTTTACTGCTTTCAAGATAACTCAGAACTCCGAAACTCCGAAATGTCAAACTCG
>NC_056447.1:29925862-30018362 GCF_018296145.1 Oncorhynchus tshawytscha | reverse complement strand
ATGAAGCACCTTTGGCAGCGATTACAGCCTCGAGTCTTCTTGGGTATAACGCTACAAGCTTGGCACACCTGTATTTGTGGAGTTTCTCCCATTCTTCTCTGCAGATTCTCTCAAGCTCTGTCAGGTTGGATGGGGAGTGTCACTGCACAGCTATTTTCAGGTCTCTCCAGAGATATTCGATCAGGTTCAAGTTCGAGCTTTGGCTGGGCCACTCAAGACATTCAGAGACTTGTCCCGAAGCCACTCTTGTGTTGTCTTCGCTGTGTTCTTAGGGTCGTTGTCCCATTGGAAGGTGAACCTTCACCCCAGTCTGAGGTACTGAGCGCCCTAGAGCAGGTTTTTATCAAGGATCTCTCTGTACTTTGCTTTACCGTTCATCTTTCCCTCAATCCTGACTAGTCTCCCAGTCCCTGCCGCTAAAAAACATCCCCACAGCATGATGCTGCCACCACCATAGGGATGGTGACAGGTTTCATGTGCCTTTTACTGAGGAGTGGCTTCCGTCTGACCACTCTACCATAAAGGCCTGATTGGTGCAGTGTTGTATAGATGGTTGTCCTTCTGGAAGTTACTCCCATCTCCACAGAGGAACACCAGAGCTATGTCAGAGTGACCATCAGGTTCTTGGTCACTTCCCTGACCAAGGCCCTTCTCCCCCGATTGCTCAGTTTGGCCGGGCGGCCAGCTCTAGGAAGAGTCTTGGTGGTTACACACTTCTTCCATTTAGGAATGATGGAGACCACTGTGATCTTGGGGACCTTCAATGCTGCAGAATTTATTTGGCACCCTTCCCCAGATCTGTTCATCGACACAATCCTGTCTCAGAGCTTTACGGACAATTCCTATGACCTCATGGCTTGGTTTTTGCTCAGATATGCACTGTCAACTGCAGGACCTTATATAGACAGGTGTGTGCCTTTCCAAATCATGTCCAATCAATTGAATTTACCACAGGTTGACTCCAATCAAGTTGTAGAAACATCTCAAGGATGATCAATGGAAACAGGATGCACCTGAGTTCAATTTCGAGTCTCATAGCAAAGGGTCTGAATAATTATGTAAATAAGTGTATAGATTGATGAGGATTTTTTCAAATCCATTTTAGAGTAAGGCTGTAACATAACAACATATGGGAAAGGAAAGGGGTCTGAATACTTTCCAAATGCACTGTAAATCTAATGACGGTGACATTTTTGTTTGATTACACGTAGAATCCCTGTTAGTTGACAACCAAATGTAAACCAAAACTAGATGTTGAATTGATGTCTGTTCCCAGTGGGCTGTCCCTGTCATGGGGTAAGTTGGTTATTTTCCGGTTATTTTCAGAATGGGTATGAGAATTCATTTCAGACACAATGGGGTTTCTTTATTTCCTGACAATACTGGAACAGTGCGTTGCCATTTCCTAAAGACTGTGGTTTGAAAGAGAGTGTGACGTACACACACACACACACACACACACACACACACACACACACACACTGACCTTGATTTCCCAATGTCTTTTCCTTTGGCCGTGGTGTGTGTTTTGGGAAGGCCTCTCTGTGAACTCCTTCCTGTGTTGGAAATCTTACTTATTCAGCTTATTCACACACACAGCCAGAAAGATGGGTGGAGGGAGTGATGGACAATCAGATAGAGATAACAATAGAGAGTTTCTATCTTCTCGAGGTTCACCTACCACATTTTACTGTTCTTTTTATTGGTACAGTACATTGTGTCCCTCCTGTAAGTTGTTGTGTGTTTCTACTTACTGTATAGGCAATGACATCAATGGCTGAAGACTTGTTTTTTTACCAATACACTAGCAACATAAAGAGAAAACTCAATTATAAATGCTTTCAGTATGTTTGCCTAGAAGTGACACAGAAAGATTGTACCCTGTAGTATCAGCTAACAAAAACAATTAGTCTCTTACTCCAAACACAGGAAAGACAGAGCTTACACCACAACAACAGTAAACCATTTCTGGTGTGTTGAGAGTGAGACAACTAAAAAGGGTTGAATATTTCAATGGCAGCTGATTTGGCTCTTCATAAAGCTGTATTCAATCTTGAACGTTCCCTGTTGTACACCTAATATGGTTGGCGTTCCACCCATTACAGATCAGGGAATGTCACTTCTAGTAATTCTTATCCAATGGGAATGACTATGCTCAGTCAGCAGGAAGAGCCATGTACTGATTCCCCACTGTGCATGCAGTAAGTCTCTGTGGCATTTACAGGAGTAAAAGGGGATTTATTCCTATTGATTACTCTGGCAGGGACTAAATCTGTGTGATCAGTCACACACATACAAATGCAGAGAGAGAGAGAGAGAGAGAGAGAGAGAGAGAAATAGTGCTTTACTCCTCCTCATTAGCATGATACTTAATCGACTGATCTGTTCAGTTTTAGTGACCGGGTTGGGCTGTGTAAGATACCGTGTCTATGAAAAACAGTGACACAAAGAGAGGGAGCGAGAGACGGCTCTGTTCATTAGAATGCATGGGCACCCATTAAGCTGTGGAAAGGCTGTTGATGGTATGGCTATGTAAATCTGTCTTTGTGTCAGGAGCAGTAACTACAACCAGAGTGACAGCTTGCATATGCTTTATTGTGATTTACACACACACACTCACTAATTGAACATGTGCATGCACACACACACACAGAGAGAGAGAGAGACTGAGAGACGAAGAGAGACAGCGAGGATAAATGAAAAAGATATGGAAAAGAAAAGAAAAGAAACAAAATAGGATAAGAATAGTTGTCGATCCTTTATTGACAGCATAAGAAGGAAAGGTTAGTCATGGTGAAATCCAGCTAGACACTGTATTTGAAACACTGTATTTGAGGATGTGAGGGAGAGACAAACTTTATCCGAAGTAAAGCTGAAATACAAAAACAGTCTTCACTGCAAACCTATGGCATCCTATGACTACATTACATCATCATTCTGGAAAATCACACACACGATAGTGTTCTTGAGGTTCCCTGGTCGTATCGTGAGGATAAGTCAGAACTAGAGCATCAGAACTACAGCAGGAGACTCCAGGAGGAAGGGGAAAAGCAGTGGAAAGAATGTGACCAGACTGTTTGGAGGCAGAGACAGAGGTTAGAGGCAGAGATGGAAATAAGTGAAAGAGAAGGAGTTAGTTGGGGAGTAGTTTAAGAGCGAGAGAGCGAGTGCCGAAACCACACAAAAACAAAACTCGACACTATGGAACACAAAGCTTTTACTATCTCATCCTGGAATATACAAGGTCTGAAGTCATCTGCCTTTGGCCTAAAAAGCAGGAACCCAGACTTCATCAAAGAAATTGGAAATACAGACAGAATCCACAGAGACCCAGGACAGCAACACAACTAGACCCAACCAAATCACGAGAAAAAAATGATAATTACTTGACACATTGCAAAGAATTTACAAAAACACAGAGCAAACTATAATGCTATTTGGTCCTAAACAGAGAGTACACAGTGGCAGAATGCCTGACCATTGTGACTGACCCAAACTTACAGGCACACTGCTCACAAAATGAGGTGGGAACTAAGTTGCACATCCTAACCTCCTGCCAAATGTATGACCATATTAGAGACACATATTTCCCTTAGATTACACAGACCCACAAAGAATTCAAAATCAAATCCAATTTTGATAAACTCCCATATCTATTGGGTGAAATACCACAGTGTTCAATCACAGCAGCAAGAGGTGTGACCTGTTGCCACAAGAAAAGGGCAACCAGTAAAGAACAAACACCATTGTAAATACAACCCACATTTATTTATTGTTCCCTTTTGTACTTTAACTATTTGCACATCATCAACACTGTATATAAATATAATAAAACATTTGAAATAGTTGTATTATTTTGAAACTTTTGTGAGTGTAACGTTTACTGTTCATTTTTTGTATTGTTTATTTAACTTTTGTTTATTATCTATTTCACTTGCTTTGGCAATGTTAACATATGTTTCCCATGCCAATAAGGCCCCTTGAATTGAAATTAGAGTGAGAGTGAGAGTAAGAATGAGAGTGAGAGTGAGAGAAATTGTGGTGAAGCTAATCATACAGAACATAAATGTAGTTTGACTATCTTGATCAGGAATGATAACATCTGCCTATACCAGACCTGGGCAATTATTTTCTGTGGAGGGCCACATGAGAATATATTTCTACCATTAGAATCCTATTACAGGATTACACATCATGTGTATGACTGTGTTGACCGATATACATATATTATTAAACATGCAATGAACTACACGTAGGGAAAAGTACACTGTGCATTCAGCCCCACGGACAGAACTCTTCTTAACGGGTATGCATAAAAACACAAGAAAGAGAGAGAGCTCAACATTACATTTAAACTACTCAATCAGTGTGAGGAGTGAGGTCTCTGACGGGCATTGCCTAGAGCAGTGAAGTCTGACGTCGCTATGCGCAGGATGCGCAGGATTGCTGAGAGGTGAGAGTCAGTAAGAGATGATCTGAATCTTGACTTGTTATATTTCATCACCGGAAATGTCTGTGCACATACATAGGTTGACCCAGACAGTACAAACATCTTCTGAGCATGAGAGAGATGCATAGAACATCAGTGACATTGTTTTGAATAGTTCTCCAGTCACTGCATCAGACTGAAGATCGTTAAGCTCAAGATGCAGGTCAGTTTGAAGGTGAAAGGAGAGGAAACCAACAGCATGTCATTTTCCAACACTTTGAAATCCTCAAAAAGACATGTTCAAAGCACGCAGCAGCGATGTATACTTCTCCCGCTGGTCATCTGACAGGGAACAGACTAGTAGTGTCAGAAGGTAGGTGAGATTGTTGGATTCTACTTGGCAGGTTAGGGGGAGTAATTTTCCCTTTAAGGCTTTGACAAGGCTGTACATCTGATGTGCAAAAAGGCCCTTCCCTTGTAGTTTGGAATTCAGTTAATTCATGAGGGCAATGATGTCCAAGGTGAACGCAAAATCAGCCAACCATTCTTTATCTAGCAGTTGAGGGAAATCCACATACTTGCCATTCATTTGCAAAAACTAAGTAATCTCCGACTTCAGGTCCCACACCCTTTTAAGCAACTTCCCCAAACTCAGCCAACTCACGTTTGTGTGGTAGGGGAGATCTGCATGACCCGACTCTGTCTCTTCCAACAGTGAGACAAACTGCCTGTGGTTTAAAGATTTTGCACTTATGAAGTTTACCACTTTAGTGACTGTATCCACAACATGGCTCATTTTCAGAACACATTTACAGAGCACCTCCTGATGAATAATGAAGTGCAGGAAGAAAAACATCTGATCTGGGTTCAGCTCAGCTACTTGATCTTGTATCCTTTTCAAAAGGCCAACGTTTTTTCCTGTCAGATTTGGGAACCCATCAGTGGTCACACTGGATAACTTTTCAAAACTCAGTCCCAGCTTTGTCTCACACTTATTAACCTCCTCCAATAAATATTTATCTGTGGCTGTGCTCTTCATTGACTGTACTGAAGCAAGCTCCTCTATAATTTAAAAGTCTGGGGTTATGCCTCGTAAGAATATCAACAACTGCACAGTGCCACATGCATCACTGCTCTCGTCCAGGGCCAAGGAGAAATAGGTGACATCCTTTCCCTTGTCTTTCAAATGTTTTTCCATATTCTCTGTGATGTCAACAACATGCCGTGTCACTGTTTATCTTGACAGGGAAACATTTTCAAACAGCTCTTTCTTTTCAGGGCAAAGTGTTGCTGCAGAGTCAATTAAACATTCTTTAACGAATTCGCCCTCAGCGAATGGCTTCCCATGTTTAGCAATTATGTGGGGCAGTACATAGCTAGCTCTCACAATTCCGTTGTTTGCTGAATGCAGTTTTGTGAAAAGTCCTTGCTGATTTTGCAAATGAGAAAGCAACTCTTTCGATGCACTTGCCATCTGCTCAGAAGACAAATTCCTATATTTCTCTGCATGCTTCATCTGGAAGTGTCAGGACAAGTTGTAGTCTTACAAGACAGTGCTCTCTTTGCACACTAAGCACACAGCTTTCCCTGATACCTCAATCAAGAAATATTTCGATGTCTTTGTGATCTGAGCATGATTACGCAGGCCATATTGAATCAGGTTGCGGGCCGCATACGCCCCCCGGGATGGCTTTTGCCCAGGCCTGATCTATACCCACATGAAAAAACTGTACAGTTTACTATATAATACTACAGTACTTACTAATATATGCCAAGATGGCGCCGATAAAGATGGCAGCTTCGCTTGTATTATTTCTTACATTGTTAGCTCAGAAAACCTTAACTGTTATTACATACAGCCGGGAAGAACTATTGGATATCAGAGAGACGTCAACTTACCAGCACAACCAGCACTATCGACCAGGAATACGACTTTCCCAAAGCGGATCCTTTGTCTGCTTTGATTCCGATCTGATTCCAGAGGCCGACCCAAAACAACGCTGTCGGAGGAGAGGGTGCCGGAGCGGTCTTCTAGTGAGGCTTCGGATGTGTGCACACCACCCACCGCTTCCGAGTATATTACTTGCTGATGTCCAGTCCCTAGTTAACAAAGTTGGCGAAATTAGGACAAGAGTTGCTTTCCAAAGAGATATCTGGGATTGTAGCATACTCTGTTTCAAGGAGACATGGCTAGCTGGGGACTTGCGGTCATAGTCCGTACATCCAATGGGATTTTCGATGCATCGCGCAGACAGGAACAAACATGTCTCTGGTAAGAAGAAGGGCGGGGGTGTATGTTTCATGATTAACGACCTTAATTGTAACAACATACAAGTTTACCTACAGTTGAAGTCGGAAGTTTACCTACAGTTAGGTTGGAGTCATTAAAACTCGTTTTTCAACAATTCCACAAATTTATTGTTAACAAACTATAGTTTTGATAAGTCGGTTAGGACATCTACTTTGTGCATGACACAAGTCATATTTCCAACAATTGTTTACAGACAGATTATTTCACTTATAATTAATTATATCACAATTCCACTGGGTCAGAAGTTCACATACACTAAGTTGACTGTGCCTTTAAACATCTTGAAAAATTCCAGAAAAAGTCATCATGGCTTCAAAAGCTTCTGATGGGCTAATTGACATCATTGAGTCAATTGGGGGTGTACCTGTGGATGTATTTCAAGGCCTACCTTCAAACTCAGTGTCTCTTTGCTTGACATCATGGCAAAATCAAAAGAAATCAGCCAAGACCTCAGAAAACAATTGTAGACCTCCACAAGTCTGGTTCATCCTTGGGAGCAATTTTCAAATGCCTGAAGGTACCACGTTCATCTGTAGAAACAATAATACACAATTATAAACACCATGGGACCACGCAGCCATCATACCGCTCAGGAAGTACTTTGGTGCAAATTGTGCAAATCAATCCCAGAACAACAGCAAAGGACCTTGTGAAGATGCTGGAGGAAACAGGTATAAAAGTATCTATATCCACAGTAAAACGAGGCCTATATCGATATAACCTGAAATACTGCTCAGCAAAGGAGATGCCACTGCTCCAAACCGCCATAAAAAAACCCAGACTATGATTTGCAACTGCACATAGGGACAAAGATCGTACTTTTTGGAGAAATGTCCTCTGGTCTGTTGAAACAAAAATAGAACTCTTTGGCCATAATGACCATCATTATGTTTTGAGGAAAAATGGGGAGGCTTGCAATCCGAAGAATACCATCCCAACCGTGAAGCACGTGGGTGGTAGCATCATGCTGTGGGGGTGCTTTGCTGCAGGAGGAACTGGTGCACTTCACAAAATAGATTGCATCATGAGGCAGGAAAATTATGAGATGTTGCTTCAATATATCCACAAGACATCAGTCAGGAAGATAAAGCTTGGTCGCAAATGGGTCTTCCAAATGGACAATGACCCCAAGCGTACTTCCAAAGTTGTGGCAAAATGGCTTAAGGACAACAAAGTCAAGGTATTGGAGTGGCCATCACAAAGCCCTGAACTCAATCCTATAGAAAATGTGTAGGCAGAACTGAAAAAGCGTGTGCGAGCAAGGAGGCCTACAAACCTGACTCCGTTACACCAGCTCTGTCAGGAGGAATGGGCCAAAATTCACCCAAATTATTGTGGGAAACTTGTGGAAGGCTACTGGAAACATTTGACCGAAGTTAAACAATTTAAAGGCAATGCTACCAAATACTAATTGAGTGTATATAAACTTCTGACCCACTTGGAATGTGGTAAAAGAAATAAAAGCTGAAATAAATCACTCTCTACTATTATTCTTATATTTCACATTCTTAAAATAAAGTGGTGATCCTAACTGGCCTAAGACAAGGAATTTTTACTAGGATTAAATGTCAGTAATTGTTTTAAACTGAGTTTAAATCTATGTGTCACGACTTCTACCGAAGGTGGCTCCTCTCCCTGTTCGTGCGACGCTCGGCGGTTGGCGTCGTTGGTCTACTAGCCATCACTGACC
Source organism: Oncorhynchus tshawytscha (assembly GCF_018296145.1). Taxonomy (NCBI): domain Eukaryota; kingdom Metazoa; phylum Chordata; class Actinopteri; order Salmoniformes; family Salmonidae; genus Oncorhynchus; species Oncorhynchus tshawytscha. The sequence goes on along the minus strand of NC_056447.1, from coordinate 30,009,932 downwards.
CCTTTTTCCTTTTCTGTTTGTTTTGTCAGTGGTTCTTTTTCACACCTGGTTTCATTTACGTTAATTTCTGTGTGTATAATTGTAACCTGTTGCCTGCCTAAATTTGTGTGGGATTAGTCTTTTATTGTGATGTGCTTGGTTGGATTTACCGTTATTTGTTTTCACAGTTACATAAAGTGTATGAGTGTCGGAACTTTGTTTGTTCCTCCGTGTGTTTGCACGGGTTCTCTGTTAACGAGGGCGTTGTCCTTTTCGATTGTGCCATTCCTGTGTTGGTGGACTGTCTTATTAAAACATGCTTCTCAGACATCCCTGCTCTGCTGCGCCTGACTCCTACACCTACCACTTAGACGCACCTTATCACAGTATGTAAACTTCCAACTTCAACTGTACATGTTTCAAGCAGACTTCCATAGTCCCTATGCCCAAGAACACCAAGGTAACATGCTTAAATGACTACTGACCCTGTAGCAATCACATCTGTAGCCATGAACTTTTTTGAAAGGCCGGTCATGGCTCACATCAACACCATCATTCCAGAAACCCTGGACCCACTCAAATAGCATACCGCCCCAACAGATCCACAGATGACGCAATCTCTATTGCACTCCACACTGCACTTTCCCACCTTGACAAAAGGAACACCTTTGTGGGTATACTGTTCATTGACTACAGTTCAGAGTTCAATACCACAGTGCCCACAAATCTCATCACTAAGCTAAGGACCCTGGGTGTAAACACCTCCCTCTGCAACTGGATCCTGGAATTCCTGATGGGCCGCCCCGAGGTGGTAAGGATAGGTAACAACACATCTGCCATGCTGATCCTCAACATGGGGGCCCCTCAAGGGTGCATTCTTAGTCCCCTCCTGTACTCCATGTTCACCCATGACTGCATGGCCAAGCAGGACACCAACATCATCAAGAAGTTTGCCGATGACACAACGGTGGTAGGCCTGATCACCGACAATGATGAGACAGTTTATAGTGAGGAGGTCAGAGACCTGGTAGTGTGATCAATCAATCTCCCTCAATGTGATCAAGACAAAGGAGATGATTGTGGACAACAGAAAAGAAGGGCAGAGCACACCCCTATTCTCATCAATGGAGCAGGTTGAGAGCTACAAGTTCCTTAGTGTTCACATCACCAAAAAACTATCATGGTCCAAACACATCAAGACAGTCATGAAGAGGGCACGAAAATGCCTATTCCCCCTCAGGAGACTGAAAAAATTTGTCATGGATCCTCAAAAAGTTATACTGCTGCAACATCGAGAGCCTCCTGACAGGTTGCATCAACACCTGGTATGGCAACTGCTCAGCATCAGACTGCAACGCACTACAGAGGGTAGTGCGTACGGCCAAGTACATCACTGGGTCCAAGCGTCCTGCCATCCAGGTGTTCTATACCAGGCGGTGTCAGAGGAAGGCCCTAAAAATGGCCAACAACTCCAGCCACCCTAGTCATAGACTGTTCTCTCTGCTACCGCATGGCAATTGGTACCGGAGCGCCAAGTCTATGTCTAAAAGGCTCCTTTACAGCTTCTACAACCAAGCCATAAGAATGCAGAACAGCTAATCAAATTGCTACCTGAACTACTTGCATTGACCTCCCCTTTTTACGCTGTTGCTACACACTGTTTATTATCTATGCAGTAGATTGGCCTGTACTGAAGAGCTCAGTGACTTTCAACGTGGCATCGTCATAGGATGTAGCCCTTTCCAACAAGTCACTTTGTCAAATTTCTGTCCTGCTAGAGCTGCCCCGGTCAACTGTAAGTGCTGTTATTGTAGTGGAAACATCTAGGAGCAACAAAGGGGTAGGCCACACAATCTCACAGAACAGGACCACTGAATGCTGAAACGCGTAGTGCGTAAAAATTGTCTGTCCTCATTTGCAACACTCACTACCTAGTTCCAAACGGCCTCTGGAAGCAACTTCAGCATAAGAACAGTTTGTTGGGAACTTCATGAAATGGGTTTCCATGGCCTAGCAGCTACATACAAGCCTAAGATCACCATGTGCAATGCCAAGCATCGGCTGGAGTGGCGTAAAGCTTGCCACCATTGGACTCTGGAGCAGTGGAAATGCGTTCTCTGGAGTGATGAATCACGCTTCACCATCTGGCAGTCCGATTGACAAATCTGGGTTTGGCAGATGCCAGGAAAACGTTACCTTCCCAAATGCAAAAGTTGAAGGAGGAAAAATGGTCTGGGAATGTTTTTCATGGTTTGGGCTATGCCGCATAATTCAAGTGAAGGGAAATCTTAACGCTGCAGCATACAATGACATTCTAGATGATTCTGTGATTGCAAATTTGTGGCAACAGATTGGGGAAGACCCGTTCCTGTTTCAGCATGACAATGCCCCCATGCACAAAGCGAGGTAGATACAGAAATGTTTTGTTGAGATCAGTGTAGAAGAACTTGACTGACCTGAACAAAGCCCTGACTTCAACCTCATCGAACACCTTTGGGATTAATTAGATCGCCGACTGCAAGCCAGGCATAATCGCCAAACATCCGTTCCCGACCTCACTAATGCTCTAGTAGCTTAATGGAAGCAATTCCCCGCAGCTAGTGGAAAGCCTTCCCAAAAGTGTGGAGGCTGTTATTGCAGGAAAGGGGGGACCAACTCCATATTAAAATGCCTTGATGCACCCATCCCGTTACGGGAATCATTTTCTTCAACATCCGCTGAATTGCAGAGTGCCAAATTCAAATTAAATTACTTAAAATATTTAATTTTCATGAAGTCACAAGTGCAAAATAGCAAAACACAGCTTAGCTTGTTGTTAATCCACCTGGCGTGTCAGATTTCAAAAAAGATTTTCGGCGAAAGCATACCAAGTGTTTATGTAAGGACATCTCTCTCAGTAGACAAAACATTACAAACAGCTAGCATCCAAGTAGATTGGTCACAAAAGTCAGAAAATAAATAAAATTAATATCTTACCTTTGATTATCTTCGGATGTTTGCACTCACGAGACTCCCAGTTACACAATAAATGTTCCTTTTGTTCCATAAACATTATTTTCATATCCAAAATGTCTCCATTTGGTTGGCACGTTATGTTCAGAAATCCACAGGCTCGAGCGGTCAAGACCGGGCAGATGAAAATTCCAAATAGTATCCGTAAAGTTCGTAGAAACATGTCAAACATTTTTTATAATCAATCCTCAGGTTGTTTTTACAATATATAATCTATAATATTTCAACCGGAACTGTAGCTTCTTCAATAGGAGGGAGAGAGAAAATGTCTGCTCCAAGCTGTTGCGCATGTGAAACGCTGCTGGCACCCAGCCATCAAATGCCGTGATGTGATCTTTCTCGCTCATTTTCCAAAATAAAAGCCTGAAACTATGTCTAAAGACTGTTCACACCATGGGGAAGCCATAGGAAAAGGAAACTGGTTGATATCCCTTTAAATGGAGCGAAGGCAGGCTATGGAACAGAGAGCTTTCAGGAAAAACAGCACTTTCGGGTTGGATTTTCCTCAGGTTTTCGCCTGCAATATCAGTTCTGTTATTACTCACAGACAATATTGTGACAGTTTTGGAAACTTTAGAGTGTTTTCTATCCTAATCTGACAATTATATGCATATTCTAGATTCTGGGCCTGAGAAATAGGCAGTTTCATTTGGGTACATTTTCATCCAAACATCAAAATACTGCCCCCTACACTCAACAAGTGTATGCCTATGCTTTTGGACTGAGATGTTCAACAAGCAGCTGTTCACATACCTTTGGCCATGTAGTGTATGTAGGACAGGCCTCCAGTGCTTCACAACTAAGTCACACAGAGAAGGACTTTGTATGTACCATCATTTACTATCTATCCATCAACATTGACTGGACTGCATACAAGCTTACATGGAACACACACACAAAACAGATGGCAACAGTGAGAAAATTGTTTCCCATAATTGCTATTAGTATTGTTTCACATTGTAGGCTATAACTACATTACTGGGTTCAGCTCTGATGTTTAGTCTAGCTATTGAAACTATCATGGACTGAAAGTCATTAGAGCATATGATTTCCACATAGCCTATTAATGTTTTTTATGAGACATGTTCACTACATTTGTCAATAACTGCATAGAACAACCAAAAGCAACATACCAACTAACAGTCATGAATAACATGGTTTTGAGAGTCCAATAATCTGGGAGGAACAGAGAGAGTCACTATCACTCACAGGAAGACAACCCAGTTACCATGTTTTAAGATAACCACCACTTCCTGTTTGAAGAGAAGGCCCTTGGTGGTCTCAGGAGCAATGGTTGTAGCTGAAATCACACACACACACACACACACACACACACACACACACACACACACACACACACACACACACAGTCAGTTTGTGGGAAAGACTCCTGTGATGATAGTAGAAGCAGCTGTGTCTGAGATATGAGATAGTCAGACAGGGCCAAGACACACACAGTGGAACACAGCTAGCCAGTCAACAGCATCCCAGTGAGAACAAAACAGTATTTGAGGTCAGGAACAAATACATACGTAACAGACTCACTATACTGTATCCTTACGGTATACACTACAGGTCAACCAAGGGCATGAGAGGAAATGCACTCTCAAACATTTTGACAATTTCAGCCAGTAGATTTGAAAGTGGTGCTCATGAGCCAAAAGTGGTCCGCATTATCAGTATATTTCGTCATCCAATTGTGTAATTTGTCATCCATTTTGTGTGATATGCCAGGAATTTAGCAATTTGTATGATATCATATGAATTTTGACAATATGTTTATCAAGTTTCAGGGAAGACGCAGATGCAGACAGTGTTGAAGTAACAAAATGTGGGATTTGATCTTAGACACATGACAAGTGGGATGTATACGGAGGGTACAGGACAACAGAAGATGAACAGCAGAGGGGCTAATGATCTTGGAGATTGGGAAAGGGCTGATAAACCAGGGGGAAAGTTTGCGGGACTCCACCCAGAGTAGTCTTGAGAAGAGCCGACCTGGCTCTCTTCCAGGTACTACGACAGCGACGGACAAACATCTGGGCTGAGGGTATGCCGACCTCTTCCTCTTGCTCTGGGAAGAGCGGGGGCTGATAACCCAGGGAACACTCAAAGGGCGAGAGACCCATGGCAGAGCAAGGAAGGGTGTTACGGGCATATTCGAACCACACTAGTTGCTGGCTCCAGGTGGTGGGGTTGGCGGAGTCCAGGCAGCAAAGAGTCGTCTCCAGGTCTAGGTTGGCTCGCTCCGACTGGCCGTTGGACTATGGGTGAAACCCGGAGAACAGGCTGGCTGACAAACCAATGAGTGTGCAGAACCCTTCTACCCTTGGCAGACTTCGGAGACTCTCGGGGGAACTCGGGGAAGCCTCGGGTTCTCTCGGCAACAGAGCCGTCGGGGACTTCCAGGATGTCTCGAAGGCGAGGTGGAAGCCATGGGCGGGAGAGAGAAATCGAACCTCCTCTCCTTCTTTGGCTCCCGTAGTCACCCATCGATCCGAATGGTCAAGGCGATGAACGAGTTGCGATGCGTCAGTGGCAAGCGCGTCCTTTACTTACTCTACGCAGTAACATGTCGAACAGCGCTTCTGGGTTCCAGGCACTCTCAGCTGCCAACGTGCGGAAATCCACTGCATAGTCTGCCACACTGTGGGAGTCTTGCCAAAGCTGGTGTAACTTCCAGATAGCCTCTCTCCCGGACAGTGGAGCATCAAAACCTTTCTTCATCTCTGCCATGAACTCCTCCAGACTGAAGCATACTGAGGCTGACTGTTGTTCCCATACTGCCATAGCCCAAGCGAGAGCCCTCCTGAAGTAACAAACGTTTATTAATACAACAGGGGGCAGGCAAAACGACAAGTCAAGGTCAAGCAGAGGTCAGTAATCCAGATCAGAGTCCAAAAGGTACAGAACGGCAGGCAGTCTCGGGGTCAGGGCAGGCGGAGATCAATAATCCAGGGTGGTGTGACAAGGTACAGAACAGCAGGCAGGCTCAGGGTCAGGGCCGGCAGAATGGTCAAAACCGGGAAAACTAGAAAACAGGAACTACAAAAAAACAAGAGCAAGGTGAAAACACTGGTAGGCTTGACGAACAAAATGATCTGGCAACAGACAAACAGAGAACACAAGTAAAAATACACTGGGGATAATGGGGAAGATGGGCGACACCTGGAGGGGGGTGGAGATGCTACGTCCGTCGTTAGATGAATGAGACCAAGGCGTAGCGTAGAACGTGTTCATGATTTTTAATGTTGAACTCAAGTTCTGCAGGGCTAGACAGCAACTATGTAAAAACAAGATCCCACAATCTAAGATTTGAAAAAGGGCTGCCTAAGTATGATCCCCAATCAGAGACAACGATAAACAGCTGCCTCTGATTGGGAACCATACTAGGCCAACAAAGAAATAGAAACATAGATTTGCCCACCCAAGTCACACCCTGACCTAACCAAATTGAGAATAATAAAGTCTCTCTAAGGTCAGGGCATGACAGGAGACAAGCACAATGACAGGTGAAACAGATCAGGGTGTGACAATGTTACTAATTTGTTGTGCTTAAGATCCCAGAGTTGATCTGTAACAGAGATATCTATGACAAAGTTCACATGTAGCTGTCTACGTTAGCGTCAGGCATTGATTTTCCATTCCTGAGGCTTGAAAAACTGTCACCATGGACATGGAAATGTCTTGATTGTATGGGTTAATGGCATCAACAGTGTTTAGGGTACATAAATGACCTGGTATTTACTTAGAAATGAATTGGTAGATACCAGTTGTATAAAATTATTTTATATATTAAGAATTACCCATTCACAACTTCCTTGTAAATGCCAGCTAATTTCTGTTTCATAAAATAAAGTATTCTAATGAACCACACAACTTTAACATTTTAGTCATTTCGCAGACGATCTTATCCAGAGCAATTAGTGCCTTGCTTAAGGGCAGTTAAGTGCCTTGCTCAGGATTCAAACCAGCAACCTTTTGGTTACTGGACCAACGCTCTTAATCGTTAGGGTTTAAAAAAGTATCCTAAACTTCCCACTATAACAACCAAGCCTTACCCCAGAACCGAAGCCGTTGACAGATGTGTGTGATAAGACCTCTGATCAGTGGCATGCTTACCTTCCTACACTTAAACGTTTCCATGACAATCCTCAACTGAAAATTAAGTTAAGCAAGTCTTGAATAAACAATGACTACATTGCAAGACTATATGACTTCATATGACTGTCTGGATTTGAATCTGGTCTCATCTGCGCACAATAATAGAGTTTTAGCCCACTGAGCCAAAACCCAGGCATTAGTATAGGGACCTATTGCATGTCTTCAGGTTTAGGCAAGCTTACTCATCAGAGATCTTAGTGTACTTCTGTCGTCAGAAGCTCTGCATGAGTTATGCAATTCAATATCAAGTAATACTTGCTCTCAATGATTAATCAGAGTCCTACCTGCTCTCAAAGATTGATCAGAGTCCTACCTTCTCTCACTCTCAATGATTAGTCATAATCCTAACTATGTACTTACACTATATTTAATTCCTATGATGTCTCTCTCTGTCTCCATCTGTTTCCTGAATGATGGAAGGCTGCAGTAACAGTTGTCTCTGGTGGGAGTGTCCTCTCAGTCAGTGGTGACCTCGTCATGACTCACTGCATTGTTCACACGCACACACACACACACACACACACACACACACACACACACACACACACACACACACACACACACACACACACAGACACACACACACATCCATATTGACACCATACACTCACACTTAGAAATTCTTTCACAATCTGCCACTCTGTTTATTATCTATACTGATTGCCAAGTAACTTTTACCCCTACTTACATGTTCATATTACCTCAATTACCTCAACTACCTCATACCCCTGCATGTTACTCGGTAAGGTAATCCTTGTACATAGCCTCATCATTGTTATTTGATTATGTTACTATTTAAATTATAGATTTTTTACTTGTTAACTCTGCATTCATGGGAAAGGGCAAATAAGTAAGCATTTCACAGTAAAGTCTACACCTGTTGTATTCAAAGCATGTGACAAATAACATTTGATTGAACCCCTTTGGCCCCCTCCTACATGTTCAGTCTTCAGTCTCCCCAACAACACACACAGAATCCTGGACAACCATGCCTATCAGTGGGCCTGGCCATGTGGTCACCAGGGAGATAGTAGCCTAGACTGAAACTGGCAGATCTCTAGTTGAACTAGTGGTTTCAAACAGCAGCTTTAACAGGAGGAGGTAGATGAGCAGACCCAGTAGTGGCTGATCTGTATGAAGATTAACTACTCTACCAGCAGCATTTAGTCTGCTGACTAATACAATACAATACACACATGTTCTGATAATAGTTGGGATATTTAGCTGAACAAATTCAGTAACATTTTTGAGCGCAAACGTATAAAATTAGTAGATGAAAAGTAGCTTATTAACCTTAAAGGTTTTCTATGTAACGGATGGATGCACTCTTTATATGTGGGTGCCGCTCTGTATTGTGTGTTGCGCGCGCCATCTCCCAGCCACAGCCCATCGCTACACTGCCACGCCCCGCCCCGGGCGTAAGGGGTCTCCCCCATAGAATGTTAAAAAAAATATGTCTCTCCCGTCAACAGCTTGAGCAGATAGAGAAAGAGAGGAGGAGTATGACATCACAATGGCCCGCCCATTCAGCATTAATCTATATTTTCTATGGGTCCCGAGTGTGTATGTGTGTGCAGTTGAACAGTTTCGAAGGAGAAAAGCAGAATAGCAGGCAAACCTAAACGGAGAAGTGGAGACGCACCAATGAGGCTAAAAACCACGTTGTCTTTTTAATTATTAAACTAGTCCATTTGGAGAAGTAACGTCGGGATCGAGTTTAGGTAGGTGTGTGTGTGTATGTGCGTGCGCGCGCGCGCGTTTTTGTTCTGTCTGTTTGAACGCACAGTACACAAAGCAGTGCGCCTGCTTTGGTTATAACATATACATTGGGCCGACTGTAGTGTTCGATATATAATAATCTAGTTTTGTTTAATATTCTTAAAACAAAGCCGCAATGATAAGTGTTGTATTGGAGGTTATAGAAAAAAACTGAAACTCGGGGCTCATTGTTGCTTCAGAAGCGCATGTTGTTTTTCTTACGAACGGGACAGTGAAGAAAGAAACAGCATACATTTAGAATCAGACCGTTGTTTCGCCCATCTGTCTGCCTCCAATCAATCCTTATAAACGTGAGGAAGTTTAACCTATGAGTTTATGAAATATGTTATTTTAAATCTTATGAAGCAATGTGTGTGAGTGATTTTTGTACTTATTATTATCGACAGATAGGACTGCAGGCTACATATTGTTACTGAAGTGGGCTAAGATTCCCGCTTTATCAGGTAGGTGCCTTTTGTTATTTTGGAGTTGGAGTTGCTGAAGTCTGAGTGATCAACTGTTTATGAGATTGTGTGTCCCCCAGTGTTTGACAGCATCATATAGACATGCCATGATGAACTGCTCTGCTGTCTGGAGCACATGGCCCTAGTAATCACTGACACACTGGTATATCACTGTCAACCAGAAATCCACTGTGTGTGTGTGTGTGTGTGTGTGTGTAGTCAGTAATAACATATAGACAAGGCTCCTTCTGACAGCTACAGTAGTCAAACTTGAACCATACTCAACTCAGAAGTATCTCATATCTATCAGACAGAAGTGAAGCAAGGTATAGGAGAGAGTCAATCTCGAGGTCCATAAAATATTCTATTCTACAGATACTAGTTGGAATTGACTCAGAACTCAGAACCACATCTTAAGTAAAAAAGTCATTGGGTCACAGAGGAAATAATTGTCTTGAGTAATTTCTCTGAAGTTCACTTACAGTAATCAGGGGCTGCCAGAGAGTTGGAGGGGATAAATACGAATAAAGGGTGAGCAAAAGAGAAGGAGATGGGAGAGATGAGTGAAATAGATGAATAAGAGAAAGGGAGAATATGAATGAGTGAGTTGCACTGTGTTCCAGAGTAGAGAGAGTGAGTGAGTGGGGAAGAGAGGGAAGTGCCAACACATGTGGTAGTCATTTAGAAGGCAGTTTGCTTTACATCTGTTTTCTGATCTTTGAACTACCCCCTCCTTTTCTGTCTTTTTCTCTCTCTATCTTGCTCTCGCTTCCCCTGATCCTGCTCTTTCTTTGTTCATCATGTTTCCCGTATGGGACACACACACACACACACACACACACACACACACACACACACACACACACACACACACACACACACACACACACACACACACACACACACACACACACACACACACACACACACACACACACACACACACACACACACGGGTTCCATGGGTTCTCCATGGAATGCAGACATATCATCCCCAGTGATATATCAAGGATATACATTACCAACTGCAATGTGCAGCAATACGCCACAAAAAGATGTCTGTCTCAGGTATTCTGGAATGGAATGTGTCCCTGTCTCAGGTATTCTGGAATGGAATGTGTCCCTGTCTCAGGTACTCTGGAATGGAATTTGTCCATATTGCCAGTATTCTGGAATGGAATGTGTCCCTGTCTCTGTTATTCTGGAATGGAATTTGTCCATATCTCAGAATACACGTGTGTTTAGGGCCCTCTAGGTATATACTGTACATCGATCAGTGTGCCATATTTCTCTGTGTCGCTGTGCGGTTGGAGTAGGACAACCATGATCATTAGTCAGCAGACTATTCTGAGCAGACCTATACTGCCAATGCTGCACATACCTCCCTCTAGCTCTCGGTCTAGTTCTCTCTCTCTCTCTCTCTGATTTAGTTTCCACTAACCTCCTCCCATATGATTAGCATTTATGAGCCGTAAAGTCTACCTTGTTGCTTATGTGTCTTTGTCTGCGTATTTGTGTGTTTCTTTGTGCAAAGAGCTGGTCTTTTGGGGCTTGATCTGCCTCAGATGACTCCGCTAGAGTTGGAGGTTGTGAGTCTGATTGCCACATGCTCCACATATATATTTGTCTTGGATAAAATCATCTGATCATGTCATAATAAAGACTTGTCTTTGTTATGTGCTCTACAACCACTGGTTCCCTGACAGTAGATCACTTTGCTGAATATGATCTGGATATATGTGTATAGGCTAGGCTAGGCTAGGCTACATAAGATACAGTGCAGATGCAAAGTTTGGTAACATAATGATTCTGTTACCAAACGTTGCATTTGTACTGTTCTTCAAGTAAAATGTGTTTTTGTAAAATGTCCTGTGTAAATTGTAAAACGTAGTCGTTGTGGATAGAGTTGTATGCTGTGTTAAAGTTCTGAATCAGCGTAATTCCTTTACCATGGAATTGTGCGTAACCTATAAGCCAATGAAGTGATAGAACCCTAGAACACAAAGGATTTATTTACACCATGCTGGCGCTATGGTTGCCATGGATCCGCATTATGGCGGCGTGGGAAGGAGGGGGGGGGGGGATCTCTCCCCTTCCCTCTGTGTGTACTAGACTTGATGATAGAGCTGAGGGCTGGAGGCAGTCACACACCTGCAACATGTTTTACTCTCTATTTCTGCCCTACAAATGGTGTTCAATAACATGAATAAAACAAAGGATGGGGCCATACAGCATGTGCTCACACACTTACACACCAACACAGTTGTATTATTACATATTCATACACTACCTCTCTGAATGTTTATGGCATGGAACAAAGACATGAATGCATGCACACACACACACAACTTCTCTATGGTGTTGCATTGATTTCTCTTCATTGGTTTAGGAGGCTCAATCAGAATAAAGTACCATTACCACACCAGCCACTCTATATTTAAAAGAAAATGGGTTTACACACTGACACACACACACACACACAGAAACACAGAGAGACTCTAAAAGCTCCCCTTCCCAACAGTAAGAGAGCTCATCGGGCTGAAGGATACAGGACAATGGGAGTTTGAGCTACATTCATTAGATTAACACCTAGGCTGAATCATATGATAAGACATATGATCCTGTATTATTTAACACACACACACACACACACACACACACACACACACACACACACACACACACACACACACACACACACACATACAGTCTTTCTTCAGAATGGAGGTACATGACAGCATTTCGGTACTCTTTGAGCTCAGTCGGAAACTAAAGTCACCGAGTAGGCCAACTAACTAACTGTTCATAGTTATTATAATGGGCAAGAGTTTCAGAGCCATAATTTGTATTTGTATTTATTATGGATCCCCATTATCTGCTGCCAAGGATTCCACAACACACTGTGTGCCCTCAGGCCCCTACTCCACCACTACCACATATCTACAGTACAAAATCTATGTATACGTGTGTGTATAGTGCATATGTTATCGTGTGTGTGTGTATGCATATGTATGTGCCTATGTTTATGTTGCTTCCCCGCTGTTCCATAAGGTGTACTTTGATCTGGTTTTTAAATCTAATTTTACTGCTTGCATTAGTTACTTGATGTGGAACAGAGTTCCATGTAGTCATGGACTATGTAGTACTGTGCGCCTCCCATAGTCTGTTCTGGACTTTCTGTTCTGTTCTGGTGGCATGTCTTGTGGGCATATTAATATTATTAATATTAGCACTCTGTGGACATCCAAGGGCCAGCCGTGCTGCCCTGTTCTGAGGCAAAAAAAAGTCCCTTTTTGTGGCACCTGACCACACGACTGAACAGTACACCAGGTGCGACAAAACTAGGGCCTGTAGGACCTGGCTTGTTGATAGTGCTGTTATTATGGACAGACTTCTCCCCATCTTAGCTGCTGTTATATCAACATGTTTTGACCATGACAATTTACAATCCAGGGTTACTCCAAGCAGTTTAGTCACGTCAACTTGCTCAATTTCCACATTATTTAGATTTAGTTGATGTTTAGGGTTTAGTGAATGATTTGTCCCTGCGGCTCTTTGTTAAGTGTTACAGTCATTTTAGTTGCTGTAGTAGCTGACATGTATAGTGTTGAGTTATCCGCATACATAGACACACTGGCTATACGCAAAGTCAGGGGCATGTCATTAGTAAAGATTGAAGAAAGTAAGGGGCCTAGACACCTGCCCTGGGGAATTCCTGATTCTACCTGGATCATGTTGGACAGGCTTCCATTAAAGAACACCCTCTGTGTTCAGTTAGACAGGTAACTCTTTATCCACAAAATAGTAGGGGGTGTAAAGCCATAACACATACATTTTTCCAGAAGCAGAATATGATCAATAAAATCAAAGCCGCACTGAAGTCTAACAAAACAGCCCCCCACAATCTTTTTATTTTCAATTTCTCTCAGCCAATCATCAGTCATTTGTGTAAGTACTGTGCTTGTTGAATGTCCTTATCTATAAGCATGCAGAAAGTTTGTTGTCAATTTGTTTACTGTAAAATAGTACTGTATCTGGTCAAACACAATTTTTTACAATAGTTTATTAAGGGTTGGTAACAGGCTGATTGGTTGGCTATTTGAGCCAGTAAAGAGGGATTTAGGTAGAGGAATGACTTTTGCTTCCCTCCAAGCCTGGGGGCAAACACTTTCTAGTAGGCTTAAATTGAATCTATGGCAAATAAGAGTGGCAATATCGTACACTACTAAAAAATGACAATGCTTGTCTTTAATAATTTGGTCAGATATACTTGGATATGTAGTATCAGTGTTTGTTGCTGGCATTGTCAACAAAAGTTACACCCATTGAGCTGCAATAATCACATAGCCAGTTGTGAAGAGAAAGAATCCTGCTAAAGCATTCAATGCCACGATTCAGAGGGCACAGGGCCAGATATGATGGGTCTTTTGTTAGTGTCAAGCAGAGAGTCAATCAGCTCTTTAAAATCCAGTTTCAACTGTTCAGAGCTGCCCTTCATAATGTCATTAAAACCACATGGACTACGATAGAATCGATTTCCATGTCCTGGCCTAGTACATTCGGGAGCAGCTTAGTAATTTCATTTACTCTCGCTCATGGATAGGACATTGTTTTTGCATCAGGAACGGTCACAATTCTTACCATGGACCTGCCCAAAATCACGGCTGGCGAGAAGGATGAGGAAATCCGTCCACTCCCATGCTTCACAGGATTCAAAGAACACTTTATGGACTGGCGAGAGCCAGGATAACTTGAGCCCGTTGCTCCCTGCACCTGGTGCAGGCCTCCGACAGATGGAGAAGCCCCGCTCGACCCAGAGCAGGAACGGTAGATTGACGACTTCAAAATCGTAGTAGTAGGCACTGAGGCTGCAGACACAGGCACCAGGACGGCGAAACTATTTGTTGTTTCCGCTCCGGGCCTCTCGTTGGGAGTGTAGACTGCTTTGCGGGAGGCCGCTACCTTCGACTTCCACAGCTCGTAACATGCGACCATCGTTGATTGCCTTGCTCCTCTTGCTGTGCACCTTTAACTCCACTATCAGATGGGGGAGGTCCGGGCAACACCGGCCAGTCTGATAATGACAAACGACAAGTCGGAGATGCACCCAACAAGCGTGAACGCTGTCCAACCACCGGTATAGAAAATGTTAACATTCCACTCTGCATTTTCCCCAGTTTCTTACATAGACTGGCAACCTGTGTGATCAAGGAATCCACCTCAAGCCTATAATTCTCGGGCAAGCAAACAATTGCCGCATTGGAACTCTGAGTGATCCGTTTTTTTCTCGAAACAAAGCTTAGAACCGTTCATTTATTTCTCCAGGCAAGGAGGGCTCCATTGCAAAACTCATCTGGTACCAACTTTGTTAGCTTGATGACTAGCAGCTTAGCGTCTCTGTCAAGCAGTATATTGAAAATAGCTTGTTGACAAAAAAGATCGAAAACATTTTTTGTCTGTATATTGTGTTTTGCTACATTACAACTCCTGATTCGTGCTGCAATTTACAAAAAAAAAAAAAGAGAACAAAGACAGTGTATGATGATAACTCCTATTAGTCTGCTATTGGGACACCTGGTTGTTTGGTGACCAATGTGTTCGATTAGTGTTTGTGTTTGTGTACCATTACCCTGTTCTGTGTGTGTGTGTTTGTGCCCCTGTGGTGTATGTGTATCTGTCTGTCTCTCACTGTTATGGTATCAAACATGTTGCTAATGGAAACAGTTGTTGTAGATGCTGTTTTTTGCAGCAGCATGTAAACAAAGGAGACCTAATCCGCGCTATCATACCCTCCATCCAATCAGGGCTTAGCTCACAATAAGAGATCTGCATGGGTCTGACTGTCTGTTCAAACGGTGTGTGGGTTTGTTGAAGTAAGGTCATTCCTCCTCGTGGTGGTGTCTGACCTAAAGTGAAGAGATATGGCTGGTCAGATATACCTTAAGCATTCCTATGCACACATGTGTTGGTCCCATCTGTGAGGGGGTATATGTGACCCATAGAGCTGCCATTGTGTCAGGGGGACAGGAGAGAGGGACAGCTGCCACCCAAAACAGCCCCCTCTACCCCACCCCCATCATTTGTGAGGCTGGTGTCCAGCAGGGGTGTGTGTGTGTGTGTGTGTGTGTGTGTGTGTGTGTGTGTGTGTGGGGGGGGGTTATGAACAGCCTTTGATATCCCCTTGTCTGTCTGGAGGACAAGATATCGTTAGTTACACAGCCACCTGTGTATTTCACTCTACTATCCTCTGTTCTCTGAGGTGTGTCCTGTATGTGTGGATGGGGCCGTGCTCCAGTATTACAATAGTTCTGCAGGTTCATCACATTCCTATGGCGGGACTCAAACTGATGCCTCTGCTCTTTCAATGAGCTCCGTTCAGTCTTTATTCTGCCTCTGACCCTGCCAGTCATAACGTGTGTGAGTGTGTGTATGATAACACAAGCCTCTCCTTGAAAAATAACCCTTAACAATGGGGGAGGAACATGACTTCACTTTTCCCTCCCAGTATATCTATTTCGTGTCAAACTAAGGGATATGCTAAAGCTCATGGATAAATACCACACTCAGTGCCTCAGAAAATCTGTTGAGTTAAAACAGACAGTTTGTCTTCACAGGTTTCAGAGATACATTGGGTTTTAATGTAGAACTGGGACCAATGAGTTAGCTAGTTTGTTAGTTAGCTAGTTTGGTTCGTTAGTTACTTAGTATGACACAGAAAGCTCCTAACAACAGGAAGTACACATTAAGTGGAGCCATCTCACTGTACAGTGTGGAGATTGCCCCACAGGAAGATGCCTGGGTGTGGCAAAGAGAGGGAGAGAACATCTCTGTACAGATAGGTTTATGAACAAAGCTACATATATCCTTTGCTATAAACCCAACGTTGAATTGCATTGAATTCATTATACTGTATGTCGGGCAGAGTTGAGCGTTTGAATCAGGAATGTTTCCTTTCACTACCTCTACAAGCCGAAACGTGAAATGAAATAACCGGGTGGTCCTTTTGGCGGTAGGAATGTGAGACAATATATCCACCGGAAAGTACAATTACATCATGTGCACAAGATGAAAATACATGCACTAGCACATGCTTCAGGTGATATAAATCTGAACACACTACCAGCACTTTGAAATGTCAAAGAAATGATACTTTTTAATGGATATATTATCTCAAATTCCAATCGTCAAAAGGAACAACCGCACTGGCAACTGGTAAAGTATGTTAACATTTCATTTTATTCAATGTTCTGGCTTGTAGAGGTCGTGAGAGGAAACTGATTCCTGATTCAAACAGTAATTTCTGCCCGACGTAGAATTGAATCCTAACTCGAGCCGCTCGTACACTCTGACCATGGCATGTTAAATGCTCAGGTCATGGTTGGGAAATGCTGTTGTTGCACTTTCACTTCCCAGAAAAGACAAGTTTGCACAAGCTGCAATGGACAAGAATGGTGTACTTGAGAAAACCAACATTCTCTGTGCCTGTAGACATGATGTTGTGGTGTGTCTCTTGGCTGGTAGCTATACTGCTAAATCCCTCAGTGGAAGGCTGACACTGATAGGATGTGTTGTACTTGGGCTGTCTCACTGTTTTCACTGTTCCCTGAGGAATGACATCAGGGCTGATTAGAGTTCACAAATGTTCCATTTCACTGTTTCAGTATTCCCAGTGTTATGAATTTACAGCCTTACAGGGCTCCTCCTAGTGAACTGAAGTGGCGTTTGTAGTTCAGTTCACATTCCTAGTGTCTGACACACAACATGCCTGGCATGACTCACTCAGCTCTATGTGGGTGTGTGTTCTGAGAAAAGTCTGATGTATAGAACCAGAACCCCAATTTGATGTCATTCAGTGTGTGTGTGAAGGGAGCGGTGATCTCCCAGCAGTCATTCAGGGAAGAGACCCTAAAATTCCAGCCCTCTCCTCAGCCCCTTCAAATTCGAGCTCTGGGACAGGAAATACTAACCAAACCTCAGCCACCCGAAACTCATTCTGGGTGTGTGCGCTTCGTGTGGGGACCTGAGTGAGAAACAACATCTGAGCTGCTAAATGTCACTGTTCCACATATTCCTCCGTTCCCCCTCCTCCTCCTCATCTCTCCATCTCCCCTCTGTCAGTTAGAAGGCTGTATATCTCTATCTTTTTCTCAGGGTTTTCTTCATAGCTAAATGTTTTTATTTATTTATTTATTTCACCTTTATTTAACCAGGTCGGCCAGTTGAGAACAAGTTCTCATTTACAACTGCGACCTGGCCAAGATAAAGCAAAGCAGTGCGACATAAACAACACAGAGTTACACATGGAATAAACAAACGTACAGTAAATAACACAATAGAAAATCTATATACAGTGTGTGCAACTGTAGTAAGTTTGGCGATGAGTATGAAGCGAGGGCCAGCCAGTGAAAGCATACAGGTCGCAGTGGTGGGTAGTATATGGGGCTTTGGTGACAAAAATGATCGCACTGTGATAGACTGCATCCAATTTGCTGAGTAGGGTGTTGGAGGCTATTTTGTAAATGACATCACCGAAGTCAAGGATTGGTAGGATGGTCAGTTTTACGAGGGTATGTTTGGCAGCATGAGTGAAGAATGCTTTTTTGCAAAATAGGAAGCCGATTCTAGATTTAATTTTGGATTGGAGATGCTTAATGTGAGTCTGGAAGGAGAGTGTACAGTCTAACCAGACACCTAGGTACTTGTAGTTGTCCACATATTCTAAGTCAGAACCGTCAAGAGTAGTGATGCTGGACGGGCAGGCGGGTGCGGGCAGCGATCGTTTGAATAGCATGCAATTTGTTTTACTTGCATTTAAAAGCATTTGGAGGCCACGGAAGGAGAGTTGTATGGCATTGAAGCTCGTCTGGAGGGTTGTTAACACAGTGTCCAAAGAAGGGCCAGAAATATACAAAATGGTTTTGTCTGCATAGAGGTGGATCCCCGAGAATCACCAGCAGCAAGAGTGACATCATTGATGTATACAGAGAAGAGAGTCGGCCCGAGAATTGAACCCTGTGGCACCCCCATAGAGCCTGCCAGAGGTCCGGACAACAGGCCCTCCGATTTGACACACTGAACTCTATTTGAGAAGTAGTTGGTGAACCAGGCGAGGCAGTCATTTGAGAAACCAAGGCTGTTGAGTCTGCCGATAAGAATGCAGTGATTGACAGAGACGAAAGCCTTGGCCAGGTCGATGAAGACAGCTGCACAGTATTGTCTTTTATCGATGGCGGTTATGATAACGTTTAGGACCTTGAGCGTGGCTGAGGTGCACCCTTGACCAGCTCCGAAACCAGATTGCATAGCGGAGAAGGTACCGTGGGATTCGAAATGGTCGGGGATCTGTTTGTTAATAACTTGGCTTTCAAAAACTTTAAAAAGGCAGGGTAGGATAGATGTAGGTCTGTAACAGTTTGGGTCTAGAGTGCCTCCCCCTTTGAAGAGGGGGATGACCAGCGGCAGCTTTCCAATCTTTAGGGTTCTCAGACAATATGAAAGAGAGGTTGAACAGGCTAGTAATAGGAGTTGCAACAATTGCAGTGGATAATTTTAGAAAGAGAGGGTCCAGATTGTCTAGCCCAGCTGATTTGTAGGGGTCCAGATTTTGCAGCACATTCAGAACATCAGCTATCTGGATTTGGGTGAAGGAGAAATGGGAGAGGCTTGGGCAAGTTGCTGTGGGGGGTGCAGAGCTGTTGACCGGGGAAGGGGTAGCCAGGAGGAGAGCATGGCCAGCCGTAGAAAAATGCTGATTGAAATTCTTGATTATCGTAGATTTATCGGTGGTGACAGTGTTTCCTATGCTCAGTGCAGTGGGCAGCTGGGAGGAGGTGCTCTTATTTTCCATGGACTTTACAGTGTCCCAGAACCTTTTGGAGTTTGTGCTATAGGATGCAAATTTCTGTTTGAAAGCTAGCCTTTGCTTTCCTAACTCCCTGTGTATGTGTGTGTTGTGTGTTGTTGTGGGGGGTAGGGGGGCATATCTCTCCCTCTCACTCTGAGGGCATCTGAACTACATGAACAAAGTGAAAGGGGTTCTCTCAACCTCCGACCTTACAATAAGCAAGTGTAATTTCCCATAATTTAGATTATTTTAGTCTAAATCATCTCACAACTTGCACTCAACTGTCATTGTTCCACCATCACCATGGTGACCAGTCATCACTCACACCCTCGGCACCAGGCCAACAACAGAAAGTTTGTGTGTGCATGCCGACATACGTGAGTGTGTGCGTGCATGTCTGTTGAAACTTGTAGTGCTGTTGTTAGTTCAGACACAACGAAGAGCAAGCAATGCTGATGCAATATCCTAGTGCAGCACTCTGTGTGCTGTGCCAGGACTGTCATTCAATTAGCCCTAATGCCGCCTGCAAGGGTAGACACAGGGACGCACATGCACACCTCCTTTACACAAACACACCTCCTTTATACACACACTCACACCGTCATTCCCTCCCTTCCTTCCTCCCTCTCACTCTTTCCTACTTAGAAATATAAACACAAATGGACACCCAATCAGAAAGTGCTCACCCATTAGTTCACTCATTAGTATTTCTTTTGAGATGTTGACACCCTCTGATTCTACCTGTCTCTCTCTCTCTGTTTATTTTTACCTTTCACCCCTATCTCCTACCCGCTGGTTTCCCAGTGTCACTCACAAACAGGATGTGAGGTCATAGTCGCGTAGAGGTCGTGGCAGGGGTGACATGCAAAGAGTAAAAAAGAAGATGAAAACTGCAGTTTGACTCCTCTCCTCTCCTGTGTGGGCAGTGCAACAGTGTCCTCTGAACATATAGCAGTGTGTTTACAGTGTTAGTTCCTCTGTGTTGAGGTTGTCGGACATAACTGGATCTCAATTGCATGCTCGTCTCGTCCTCTCTACTCGCCTCCTCCTAGGTCCCTCTCCTCTGACATTCTTCTCCAATGGGTTTTGAGAGGGAGGCAAGAGGACGCGAGAAGTATGCAATTGAGATTCTCCAATAAAAGCCGTCTGGTTCCTACACCTATAACAATGAAGGAGCTGTTTTAATTGGGATGCCTGGAATAGCAGGAAGTGCACTCCAGAAAAGTAATGTACACACACACACACACACACACACACACACACACACACACACACACACACACACACACACATACACATACACACACACACACACACACACACACACACACACACACACACACACACACACACACACACACACACACACACACACGCGGTGTTGAAAGCTTTGACCTATAAATGGTGATTGGGTCTTAGTGTTGACAGATATGTCCCACAGGATAAGGTGTGTGTGTGTGTGTGTGTGTTTTTTTTACTGTCATGTGTGTCACCTTCCTAGGCAAAGGATTCATCTGGGGAGTATGACCACACAGACGGTTGAGTGACCAACTAGATGGGAACGAAAGGACAGAGCTCTCTGTGACAGTATTGTAGTGCGCAAGTCTGGTGGCAGTATGTCACACCTCTAGGGAATGTCTGTCTGTTTCAGGCAAGAAGGGAGAGGACATGTCTCCATACTCTTCCCTTTTATTATTTTTTAAAACCCACAGGTAGATTTTCCAAACTATATTTTCATCAGTCCGGTCGTCCTTGATAATTGGTCACGAAGAAAAGGAGATGAAAAGGAGATGAAGATAGTAAAAGCAGACTATTGAGATGTAGCCCGTCTGGGACTTTAGGGGGGACAGTAGTTGAGCGTTGGCCCTTTCAACTCCCTATGTCACTTCCTTTTCCCAAGAGGCGAGGAAGTGGAACTGCCACCAGATGTGTTAAAGCCAAACGGATGCTTTCTTAAAATAACACCCCCACCTTTTGCTCCACCCCCACCTGCTTGCTCCACCCCCCACCTTTTGCTCCACCCCCACCTGTTTGCTCCACCCCCACCTGCTTGCTCCGCCCCCCACCTGCTTGCTCCTCCCCCCCCACCTGCTTGCTCCACCCCCCACCTGCTTGCTCCACCCCCACAATCAGCACACGCACACCCACAGCACAGACACGCACACCCACAGCACAGACACGCACACCCACAGCACAGACACGCACACCCACAGCACAGACACGCACACCCACAGCACAGACACGCACACCCACAGCACAGACACGCACACCCACAGCACAGACACGCATACACACAGTATGCGTGAGCACACACACTATTGCCTTCATATGAAATACACAGGGGTTCTGTGTAGTTATGATGGCAAAACGTTTTGTTTTGTTCAAGTGCAATGTCTGCACATGTATACCCCACATGGTGTAAAAAACAATAGTCTCATCTCTCACATCATGGGATCTAAGTATCATCTTTCTGTTTTTCTTTGTCGACTGTTCCTCTCTGAGGATGTTCCTCTCATGCAAATACTTAGTACATCTGGCCCTCATCAAGAGAAAAACCCCATTCAAAACGTGTGGGAGACATGGTTGTTTATCCGTCGCTTTGTTATGTAACTGGCTCTTTGTTATGGTCTTCACTGGGATGTGAGGCAGCAGCGAGCTCTAGTGGTGAGATAGAAACATTACATATCTTCAGGGCACTTGTTTTTAATGGGACATACAGTATTACAGCTCCATGCTTGTGATGTTATTATTGTTGTTGTACTTTCAACACACCGGCTTACACACAGAATCAACTTTCAATTTATGATGTTTAGAACTTATATATATTTTTTCTTTTATTATGAATTAGGCTGCAGGCCTATATTGCAGATGGGGTGTTTTTGGTCATGTAGCCTACACTGCGTGATGCTGATGATCCATTCTGAGAAATGCTTCTTATGTCATAGGCTATGAAATGTTACTATTACCTAAGTAATGCCCACAGTTCTAACATCAGAGTACTTTTGGCCTAGGCTACTAATTCATAGAAACACATACACATTGGAATGCGACCAATTACACACCTAGCTCACCTTGGAACTCTGAGAAAGAGAACAGCTTGTTGTCGGTTATTTGACGTTTCGAGAGAGAGAGAGAGAGAGAGAGAGAGAGAGAGAGAGAGAGAGAGAGTGTAGTGGGCTGCTATTAGATAATAGTGCATCTCATCAAAGCTCATTCCAACCAGAGGCTCCATTCTCCCCTCAGTAGAATAGCTGCATGCACACAGACCAGCAGGAGCTCCTCTGTTTTCTCTTCTCCTGTCCAGAGGTCATACCAGGCTATTGATAGTACAGTACCACTATTATTATTATTACTACTATGAATTCAAATCAATAGTCCAGATGGCAACTATGTGTAGAATACCAGTTTTTCCTCACCTCCTGCAGGGTAAGTTGGAGAGTTTGTAAAAATGTGCGTTGTTTGATGAACACTTGACGCCTTCTAGTCGGTCTTATTATGCATATGTTTTACTGATATAAGTGTATCTCATAACTTTTTATACCTGGCTATGGTAATGAATGGATACGGGGTTAGATTTATGCATGTCTGTGTGGGTACTGTTATCCTGATTGTCAGTAGTTGTGGCGTTATGAAGTTATCTGTGTCGGGATAGCCATATTTCATGTTCTATAATGAGTTTTCGAATACAATGGATTATCTCCAAGGGGGAAAAGGGTCTTGGACACACAAATCAGCTGTAGGCTATATGAAATAGATAGAGCATCTATCTAGAACATATAGGCTACTATCCATACATAGCACTCATTTATTTGGTGGGTGCAGGAAATTGTGCTCTGATGATCTGAATAGATTACCAAATGTATGAAATGGAAATGTGTCGCCTTTATATTTGGATATTGAAAGCAGTTTGTGAGAATAGGTCATGAGATGAACTCCCTGTTTGATGATTGATGTCTGATTGGCTTCGCAACTAGTATTCTATGTGTGTAGTAATATATCCCAATGCAATCTCTGTATAGTATTTTAAATACAGAATATCCATACAAAGAAGTGGAGATTTGTATATGTTTGTATTGTTGTTCTCAGAGCAGCATTTGAGAAACCTGCAGTGAGAGCAGTCTGTCTGTATGCAGATATGGTTCTCCTTATGGAGAATAGAACATTCCTGTGGTGGAAGGGAATGATTATGTAACTCCAGACTCTGCCATCAGTAGTGGGGGTCGTAATGTCTGGGCACAGAAACACACAATGCCTTAAAACAGCTACATGTAATGGTGCCTACAGTGAGGTGTGATTTTAGAATGTGTGTGTGCGTATGTGTATATATGTGTGTGAGAGAGAGAGAGAGTGTGTGAGTGTGTGCTTGTGTAGTTAACCATTACAGTAGTAAATTAATCAAGTAAATTAATCATATAATAAATGACTAATAACATAATGAATCCCCTCAGATCGGTGTGTGGACACAGGTCTGTCTCTGTCTCTGGGCAGGAGTGTAATGGCCGAGCCGGACTATCTGGAGGGGGACTGTGAGGAGCTGATCAAACCCAAGAAACTGTTGAACCCAGTCAAGGGCTCCAGAAACCACCAGGACCTCCATCGAGAACTCATGATGAACCAAAAGAGGTGAGGGTACTGGGGGCAATACTGGGGCAACACAACACACACTTCACCTCTCCTTCTTCCCCTCCATTTCTCCTGTTTCTACTGCATTTTCTTCCCCAGTTGTCTGATTCCCTGATCCCTGTCTTACTCAAAAGAGGGAAACTGTAAACAAGTTTCTATTCATCAATGGAGGATAAACACCAGTTTAGCTTCCATTGACTGACCCACACAGGGCTTATCACTGTGTTATGGTAGACATAAATCCTGGCCCTGACTGAGGATGGATGAAGTCCAAGACAATGATGGTGGTTATGAACAGTTTATAACCCTCACCTTCAACTCAGACTTTTGACTGTGTGATCTATCAGAGGTTTATGATCACCTACCGTTTCTGTTCATAATCCAGTGTTTCCTCGGGGTCAGATAGGTTGTCCTACGTCTATTGGTTAAGGTTAGGATAGAGGTTTTAGTTAGCTGATCCTAGATCTGTTGTTGGGACTGTGTGACAGCGTTCTACTGCGGCGTGTTGCTATGCTATGACATCCTGTATCGGGGGTCACCCCGGGGGAGACGCATCACAGTAGTGTTATGAAACTTTAATAAGAACTATTATATAAAACCTTTAGTGCATTCTGCTGTCTCAGATCTATTACGTAAAAACATGCTCTTACTGCACGGAAATGTTCCTCCTACCCGAACACTTTCAATATTAGTATAGCACAGAAGCACACGACAATCACAATCTATAACTTTTACAATTTATAATGGTGTTTCCGGTGAAAAGCTCTGCCTCTGCAGTGAGTGGGTGGGTAAAATAAATGGGTGGGTCTTGGTAAATTCAGAATTTTATTTTAGATTTTTTTTGGGCTGAATGTTTTTGTAGTACCTTCAGTTGCCACTGGGAAAGATGTAACAGAATGGACCGTGGCAGCAAATCACACTGGTTATGAGTGCATGCTCATTTGTGTTCATGTGTGACTGTGTGTGCGTGTGTTTGATAGCTTCAGTGCTGACGCTCAAGTCTGTCTTTTCTCATGTTGCTATGCTATGCTATATATAAACACACACACACCAACACAGTGTGTACTGTTGACAGTTACATCACTGTGCCCAGCCTGTTAGCATGCTGCACAGAACCATGTGCATTATGGACAAGAACACAGGGCTCCGGAGTATGGAGGGATGGAGAGAGGGGGGAAAGAGTTAGAGGGAGTGGGTTAGGGGTGAAATAGAGATGGACAAGGACACAGGGCTCTGGAGTATGGAGGGGTGGAGAGAGGGGGGAAAGAGTTAGAGGGAGTGGGTTAGGGGTGAAATAGAGATGGACAAGAACACAGGGCTCTGGAGTATGGAGGGGTGGAGAGAGGGGGAAAGAGTTAGAGGGAGTGGGTTAGGGGTGAAATAGAGATGGACAAGGACACAGGGCTCTGGAGTATGTAGGGATGGAGAGAGGGGGGAAAGAGTTAGAGGGAGTGGGTTAGGGGTGAAATAGAGATGGACAAGGACACAGGGCTCTGGAGTATGTAGGGATGGAGAGAGGGGGAGTTAAGGGAGAGTTAGAGATGGACAAGAACACAGGGCTCTGGGTTAGGGGTGAAATTAGAGATGGACAAGAACAAAGGGCTCTGGAGTATGGAGGGGGGGAGTTAGAGGGGGGTGAAAGAGATAGAACAAAGGGCTCCGGAGTATGGGTTGGAGGGGGGGAAAGAGTGAAATAGAGATGGACAAGAACACAGGGCTCCGGAGTATGGAGGGATGGAGAGAGGGGGGAAAGAGTTAGAGGGAGTGGGTTAGGGGTGAAATAGAGATGGACAAGAATTGTGTTTGTGTTATGTGTGTTTCAGTGTTGGTATGAGGTATATATGTTAGACTATTGATTTAGAAATGATATGAAAGAGGAGATGTTTTGACAGGGTTTTAGATTTCTTTGTGGAGGAGATGAGGGGAAAAATACATAGGAGAGAGGATAGGAGAGGAGAAGGAGAGGAAGAGGATGGAGAGAAATGTTTGGGGTGTAGCGGATTAGTGATGAGAGAGATGGATGGGTGAGAGAGAGAGAGATGGATGGATAGATGGAGGGAGAGAGGGGCAAGGGAACGTTGTGCAAGGAGGACTAGAACACCATCTCCCACAGAGGGTCTCTCACTCTCCTCAACTACCTCTGATGTTCAGTCACACATACACACGCGTGTGCACAAAGAGAACTGCATCTTTGAGACTAATTTAACCTCTTTTCAAATCACTTACTCAGGTCAGGCTGAAAAAAAGGTCAGGCTAGATATAACACACTATTCTATCCTACTAGATATTGTCTATTCAGAACACTCATTTACGTTCTCCTGTTTTTGTCCTACTGAACAACATTTTCAATTAAAACCAGGGCAATCAATAATGTAGTTGAACACTGCATTGAATGAATTGAAAACAACAGTGTTTGAGGGTTCAGATTTTAGGCTTTAATATAATGGTAATATTGTAGTCATCTCACTAATAGGTGTTTGTACTCTTTCAGATTGAATATCTGAATCCTAAATCCCGAACTTTACACAGTAGTATAACAACAAAACGTAAATGCCTGTTTCATCAATGGCATGTCATCTCTGGCAGAAGGGACAGCTCAATGAAAGAAAGGGACAGCTCAATGAAAGAAAGGGACAGCTCAATGAAAGAAAGGGACAGCTCAATGAAAGAAAGGGACAGCTCAATG
Source organism: Oncorhynchus tshawytscha (assembly GCF_018296145.1). Lineage (NCBI taxonomy): Eukaryota > Metazoa > Chordata > Actinopteri > Salmoniformes > Salmonidae > Oncorhynchus > Oncorhynchus tshawytscha. The sequence goes on along the minus strand of NC_056447.1, from coordinate 29,983,402 downwards.
AAAGAAAGGGACAGCTCAATGAAAGAAAGGGACAGCTCAATGAAAGAAAGGGACAGCTCAATGAAAGAAAGGGACAGCTCAATGAAAGAAAGGGACAGCTCAATGAAAGAAAGGGACAGCTCAATGAAAGAAAGGGACAGCTCAATGAAAGAAAGGGACAGCTCAATGAAAGAAAGGGACAGCTATATTAGGAAAGAGGTTGATATGATTTGTAGACAGCCGGATACTTTTGATTGATTGATGTTCACTAATCGTGTGTCTCAACACTGATCTGTGTGTATGGTCAGGTCAAGACCCGCCGCCATCATACATTTCATCACATAATCTCAATCTCCTAGTCCCAATCCCAATTCCTGTCCACTAATCTGGGATGGTTTAGCTTTATGTAACTTTCTCTGAATATGAAGTGACAGATCAATGTAGAACTGCCTGTCTCTGTCCGTACTGTAATCAGGTCAATTATTAGTTGTGTGTGTCTGTGTAAGTAAAGTGCCTTGTCATTGGCTGTGGAAGTACTATAATAACATATGTGATTGGTTGCTTCTCCAAGGGGCCTAGCTCCCCAGAACAAACCAGAGCTCCAGAAGGTTCTGGAGAAGAGGAAGAGAGAGCAGGTCCTCAAGGCCCAGAGGGAGGAGCAGGAGGCCCACACCAAGAGGAGCGACCTGGAGATAGAGCTCATGAAGAGACAACAGAAACTAGAACAGGTAGACACACACACACACACACACACACACACACACTGTGTTACTCATACACACCCAACACTGTAAAGATGGACAGACTGACAGCATTTGAGAAAATAAATACAGAGAGAGAGGGAAAGGACAGTTGGGGATCACACACAAGCTAACATGTACTTGTACTAACATGTAAACTAACTTTCTTGTCTATCTGGTATGTTTAGCTTGAGTTGGACCAGCAGAAGGATGAGGAGGAGCAGGAGAACACCCCTGAGTTTGTGAAGATGAAGAGCAACCTGAGAAGGACCAAGCAGGAGGCCAATGGGGAGGAACTTACCACTTAGGGAGCCACGGGTGGTGTGTTTGTGTGTGTGGAAAAATAGAAAGCAACTGTGTACTGTACATAGAGGAATGTTTGTGCATATGTGAGTGTGTGTGCCTGTGTGCAGATTCAATGGCACATGTTATCTCATATGGACTTCCTGATTTATCTGACCCTGTTGAGAAAGACTTAAAGACTACAGACCAATTTGTCTGCCCACTACAGACCAGCAGTACTACATACCTCTTTGTCTGTCCACTACAGTACTCCCCTTACCACAGTACTCGCCTCACCTCAGCCAGAGAGGAGACTTAGCCACCTGTACTCACCTCAGCCTCTCCACTCAACACACGGACGGAGAGGAGACTTAACATGAACGTGCTACACGTGAAGAACAGCCAGTCAATCTTCTGGGGAGGTCTGATGCAGGGACCAACAGAACCAACACAGAGTTTCCATTCCCTCTGTCTCCTGTCCACCCTTCTCTCCAGCCACAGAAAGCTCTCCTTTATGTTGTTGTTGTTTTCATTATCAGAACCCAGAATGGAAAAGCAGACACTGGATGGACTCTTGAAGCTGTGTTTTGTAAAAATGCCAAATTAATGTACTGTTGTTATTTATGTTTATGTTTTTAGTATTTTAGCCCCATGTAGGGAGATAGACACCTCAGATTAGTTTTACAGCTCAGTGTGTGGAGCGTGAACAGAGGGATATACTACAAAGCAGGATCAATGAGTCAGCCAGCTAACTTTGATAAACAACCAGAAATAACTTCGATTTTCTGGTTAATTAAGAAATTCAAATTTTAGATATGTGTTTTTGGTTGTTAAGTCAATTAGAGCATGCCATTTCAAAAGTATAAAAAAAGTAAGTTATTTCAGAATATTTGGGCAAGTTAGCTGGCCAAGTCATTGATCCTACTTTGTAGTTTATCCCTCAGGAGAGGACAAGTGTGTTTTTGTGTGAAAAAAACACCCAAATATTTTTTTTTTTCAACATGCCACTTCTTCAGCTAATGCTATTTGAAGCAATACTAGAACTCCCCAAAGTGTGCAAGTAGTCTTTTATTTCTATAATTATAATAAATAGATTTTTTTAAATGAATAAAGGGGATAATAACTTAGTCTTATTTTGGATGTGAGGTCGGCAGAGATGATGTCTCATACCAGGAAGTAAGTGCACATGGGAGCCAACTATTCCAATAATTGCATTTGGTTCTATGCTTCGTTTATGTGCTTCTCTGAATCTCTGGGTAAGATTGTAAGACAATCCTCTCCTCTGTCCCTCTGCAGATTCAACATCTTATTTTAAATAAATATCATTTAACTGCTCACACTCCTCTGTGTGTCGTTCTTCAAAAATGTGCTTATATATACACTGTACCAGTCAAAAGCTTGGACACACCTACTCATTGAAGGATTTTTCTTTATTTTTTTGTATTTTCTACATTGGAGAATAAGGCATCAAAACTATGAAATAACACATATGGAATCACGTAGTTACCAAAAAAGTGTCAAACAAATCAAAAATATATTTGAGATTTGAGATTCTTGAAAGTAGCCACCACTTCCTTGATGACAGCTATGCACACTCTTGGCATTCTCTCAACCAGGAATGCTGGAATGCTTTTCCAACAGTCTTGAAGGAGTTTCCACATATGCTGAGCACTTGTTGACTGCTTTTCCTTCACTCTGCGGTCCAACTCATCCCAAACCATCTCAATTGAGTTGAGGTTGGGTAATTGTGGAGGCCAGGTCATCTGATACAGCATTACATCACTCAATCTTGGTCAAATAGCCCTTACACAGCCTGGAGGTGTGTTGGGTCATTGTCCTGTTGAAAAACAAATGATAGTCCCACTAAGCGCAAAACCAGATGGCATATTGCTGCAGAATGCTGTGGCAGCCATGCTGGTAAAGTGTGCCTTGAATTCTAAATAAATCACTGACAGTGTCACCAGCCAAGCACCATCACACCTCTTCCTCCATGCTTCACGGTGGGAACCACACATGAGGATATCATCCGTTCCCCAACTCCGCATCTCACAAAGGCACAGCGGTTGGAACCAAAAATCTCAAATTTGGACTCATCAGACCAAAGGACAGATTTCTACCAGTCTAATATCCATTGCTCGTGTTTCTTGGCCCAAGCAAGTCTCTTATTATTATTGGTGTCCTTTAGTAGTGGTTTCTTTGCAGAAATTCGACTATGAAGGCCTGACTCACGCAGTCTCCTCTGACCAATTTACATTGAGATGTGTCTGTTACTTGATCTCTGTGAAGCATTTATTTTGGCTGCAATCTGAGGTGCAGTTAACTGTAATGAACTTATCCTCTGCAGCAGAGGTAACTCTGGGTCTTTCTATCCTGTGGCGGTCCTCATATGAGCCAGTTTCATCATAGAGCTTGATTGTTTTTGAGGCTGCACTTGAAGAAACTTCAAAGTTCTTGACATTTTCCAGACAGACTGACTTTCATGTCTTAAAGTAATGATGGACTGTCGTTTCTCTTTGCTTTTTTTGCTGTTCTTGCCATAATATGGACTTGGTCTTTTACCAAATAGGGCCATCTTCTGTATACCACCCCTACCTTGTTACAACACAACTGATTGGCTCAAACACCTTAAGAAGGAAAGAAATTCCACAAATTCACTTTTAACAAGGCACACTTGTTAATTGAAATGCATTCCAGGTGACTACCTAATGAAGCTGGTTGAGAGAATTCCAAGAGTGTGCAAAGCTGTCATCAAGGCAAAGGGCGGCTACTTTGAAGAATATCAAATATAAATATATGTTGATTTGCTTAACACTTATTTGATTACTACATGATTCGGCAGGCTATCCAATTGGTAGTTACAGTCTTTTCCCATCGCTCAACTCACGTATGGACTCGGGAGAGAGACGAAGGTCGAGAGCCATGCGTCCTCCAAAACAAGACCCTGCCAAGCTGCGCTGCTTCTTGACACACTGCTTGCTTAACCCGGAAGCCAGTGGCACCAATGTGTCAGAGGAAACACAGTCCAACTGACAACCTCCACAGGAGTCACTAGATTGCGATGGGACAAGGATTGTGCGTCACCTCATGGGTCTCCCAGTCATGGTCAGCTGTGACACAGTCCAGGATCGAATCCGGATCTGTAGTGATGCCTCAAACACTGCAGTGCCTTAGACCGCTGCGCCACCCTAGTTGTGCAATTTTACATCACACTCCCACACTCCCATCCACTCCCATCCATCATGTTTTTCTTGGTCGCCCATGTATTTCAATGGAGACGAGAAGCAGGTACAGGGAGTGAACATTTAATGAAACACGGACATGAAACAGAACAGGAACAGCGTCTGGACAGGGGAAAAATAACATCAATGCTGACACAGGGAACAAAGACAGGAGCAGACAGATATAGGCTTTATCACATCCAGCCGTGATTGGGAGTCCCATAGGGTGGCGCACAATTGGCCCAGCATCATCAAGATTTGGCCCTGGTAGGCCCCATCATTGCAAATAAGAATATGTTCTTAACTGACTTGCCTAGTTAATAAAATAAAGGTTACATTTAAAATATAGAGGGGGTAATCAACAAAGTAATGTAGTCCAGGTGAGGCCAATATTGCACAGCCGTGCATAATGTTGGTGATAGGTGTGTGTAATGAAGGGCAGCATGGCCAGAGGGGGGAGTGGGAGCAGGCGTAACAGGAACAACACCCCCCCGAGGCATGGGCGCTGGATAAGCTGGCTGAGGTGTAGAAGCCCAACGCTCCCGCTGAGGTGTGGGAACCTGACGAATCGGCTGGGGCATGAAAGCCCGACAATCCCACTGAGGCGTGGGAGCCTGACAAACCAGCTGAGGCGTGGGAGCCTGATGGCCGGCTGAAGCATGACGTGGGGTGGGGGTCTGCCAAGCCACCCAGGGCAAGAAGACCTCTTGAGCCAGCTAAGGCATGGAAGCCTGGCGAGCTAGCTGAGGCACCCCCGGTTCCATCGGTGACGGCACCCGGACCCGACCTCACCAACCAAAACAAAACTCCCTGATGCTTCCTTTAGTGGTGTCAGCATTCTGTAAGGATCTACGCTGGAGATGAGAAGCAGGTACAGGGAGTGAATGAAACAGAACAGGAACAGTGTCTGGACAGGGTCAAAATAACAACATCAATGCTGACACAGGGAACAAAGTGAGGAGCAGACAGATATAGAGGGGGTAATCAACAAAATAATGGAGTCCAGGTGAGTCCAATATTGCGCAGCTGTACATAATGATGGTGACAGGTGTGCATAATGAAGGGCGAGAGGGAACAGGTGTGACAGAAATATGCAGACAGACGGATTAAAAGTAAGTTTACATTGTAATACTTCTGACAGCCAACTGTCTAGCTCCGTCCATAACTTTTGGACATTATAGCATTCCCAGAAAGCATGAATTATTGAGTCATTATTAGTTTTATACTTAAGACATGACTCTGCCTTTGTGCTGTAGAATTTGTGAAATTTGTCTCTTGTATAATAAATTCTATACAATTAGTTCATACAGAATTAGGCGTACATTTTCGTTAACTGTAAATTCTTTAGTTATGGTCCAACTTTCCCTCCATCTTGTGCCAACTTTTCTTTTTATGTCTTGGTTCCAATAGTTTACAGAGATTGTCAGTTGGATATGCTGTCTGCAACATTTTGTATATATTCCCTATCATATGAACATCCTTTTCTGACTAAAATAAGATTCCCTCAAGGTTGCTCTGATGTCCAACAGATTTCAAATGTACATTTTGTTATTTGAACTGACTTAAGTCAGTCCAAAATTACTTTTTTATTCTGTCATGCAAATACATGTATGGTTTATATGCCTTTAGTTTTCCATGTGTATCAATGTATCAGTAAATTCTGAAAAGTGTTCTTAACTATGAAGTTGTTAATTTCTTAGCTTTATCCTTTGAAAATCGAATGAAAATAGGCATGAGCATCTTCAATATGTACCCATTGTTCATCTTTAGTGCATTTAACTATATAATTCCAAGTCTGGAAGGTTAATACCACCTGCATGAAGATGTCAAACTTTCCTTTTTATTCTATTTTATTGGCCCATATAAAGTCTGTTTTGACCGAGTATACTTTTTTAAAGATTGTCTTCAGTGGGTAATTGGTATTACCAAAACTAAATACCAAAACTTTGGCAGCCATGCTATTCTAAAGAGGTACAGTCTATCAGTAATAATAATGGGAAGATTATTCAATTTAATTAGATCTGCTTTCATATTGTTGAGTAATGGAATAATGGTATCTTTATATATTTGTTGATTGTTGTCACTTATTAAGCATCCTAAGTATTTAATATTTTTTATGGTCCACTTAAAGCATCACTGTAGATTGTGAGTTATTGTTTTTACTTTTCTATTGCCATTATGTCATTTTTTCACGTACATTTTATATCCTGAGGTCTTAGAGTATTCTGAAAATATTTTTAGCAAAAGGGCATTGAGTTTTCAATATTGGTCAGATATATCAGGAGATCTGCATATAAGTTTAGTTTATATTCATGTTTACCAGTACTGACAGCTGTTACTTTTGGGTCCTGTCTAATTATTTCTGCAAGCAGTTCAATTGCCAGTGCAAACAGGAGGGGGGAGAGGAAACATCCCTGTCTTGTGCCCCTTTCTGTCACGCCCTGATCTGTTTCACCTGTCCTTGTGATTGTCTCCACCCCCTCTAGGTTTTCCCTAGTGTATTTATCCCTGTGTTTCCTGTCTCTCCGTGTCAGTTCGTCTTTTTGCTATTCTTCTTTTTCTAGTCCTCCCGGTTTTTGACCCTTGCCTGTTTCTGGACTCTGGTCAGGCAGGCGGGTACATTCTGCCTGCCTTGACCACGAGCCTGCCACTATGTATCTATGTATCTCATGGACTCTGATTTGGTTTTGACCTTTTGCCTGTCCACGAATATTCTCTTACAATGTTTATTAATCCAAAAGGAGTAGGTAAGACTCCACCCACCTGCCTCCTGTGTCTGCATCTGGGTCTTGCCTTGTGTCATGATACTTTCTAAAGAAATTTCATCAGATAATGTACTATTTGTGCATATTTTTGCTTTAGGACATTTATACAATATTTGTATTAAATGTATTATTTCAGCTGGAAAGTTGAAAGCTTCCAAAATGTTGAAAAGGCCATTCGAGACTTTTCGGCATCAACAGCCATTATTGATAAATCAATATTTAATTTGTATTGCATTAAACTGAAAAATGTTATTGTATTTGTGTCTATTTTTAATAAACGCTGTTTGATTGATATGTGTCAAGTCTGGTAAGCTTTGTTATTTTATTGTCACAATTTATTACATTTATGGGACTATAATTAGCAGGGGACTCTCCAGATTTGACTGGTTTTAATAGAACTGAAATCATTTGTGGAAATAGGGGGGCTACTTTGTCCCAAAATGTTGACATTATTTGCATTTTAGGTGCTGAATGAAAGGTGGAAATAGGTGTTTTTAACATCCGTACTTTTAACATCCTCACATTCAGCACCTACAGTGCACCCGACATCAACGTCTGGAAAATAGGTATTTTTAACATCCTCTCATTCAGCACCTAGATGAAAATGATAGACCTTTCCATAGCCGTGGGAAGATGTCTGGGGTTGGGGGTGCTGCTAATTTGGGAGAAAAAAAATTCTCCCTGCGCTACAGAATGCTGTAACGGTCCGCTAATACAGTCCACTCAATAGGCAGTATTACATGGTCGTCTATGGCGGCAGATTGAAGAGGGCAGCATTTTCTGAGCTAAATTGACCTAGACGCACCTACAACAACACATAAAACCTCAATAAATTCTGTCCCAAAACAATACGTTCTCTCAGCCAGTGGCATATGGGCTTTTTGGGTGAGCGCTGATGCCGCTGTGTGATAAGCAGTGCTTTGTCAAAGGCAGGGGTGCAAAATATGTTGCTTGTCCATTCCCAGTGCCCCTCTCCAGGGTGCTGTTGGAGAGATGCATCACTGCAGCGCTCCACCAATGTTCCGTAAAAAAAATAAAACAGCATAAATCATAGCCTATGTAGGATATGGTAGAAAGAGTATGTGGCCTTTTCTGTAACCATCCTCAAATGGATGACAATGCATCAGACAGACACTTTTTACATCATGCAGATTTTTCCAATCAAATAGCTCACCTAAATGGTACCCAATCAAACAAAGAAATTCGCTGACATGTAATCAAACAACATATCCTAAAAACAGGACGTGTCAAAGTAAAATGGACAATATTGAATGGCTACTCACAACTGCTGTCCAAGAGTTTCACCCCTCGGGTTAAATTGTCATGATCAGTGGTTTCAAGTTTGTAGCCGTACATTTTTGACGAGCTGATCATAGCGAAAAATGAAATAATTACGTATTTCTAACTCCTGATAAAGTTCGGTAGCTGATATTCAGAGCTTAAATAACCTAAATTGATTAGTTACAGGAATCCGGACAAAGAAAGCCAATTCAACAGCCTGTTCTACAAACGGTGGGCCTGACACATGGACGGGCATTCATAAAATTATATTGCAGGCCGACGTCTTTTGGATGTGTTTTTTTGGTCTTGTCTGGACTAGTAGTCTTTTTTTGTGCAGTCCAGACCAGTCTTCATTTCAACGTCCACAGACAAAGATTTTTGGTCCAGTCCGAACCAAAATAGTATGATTTGAACGTCTGGAAAATGAATTCAACGTCTGGAAAATACGTATTTTCAACATCTGGAAAATATGTATTTTCACCTTTCATTCAGAACCTAAATTGAACCTAACTTCAAACGTCTGGAAAATACATATTTTCGATTTTTAGTTACTAATAAATATCATTCTAGTTTTGGGGAGGTTGCAATATATTTGTATTGACCAGGGCAGCAGAATGGCCAGGACCAGCCCTGAATAGTAAAGGCCTTTTGAAAGAAAAAAAACATTTATTTTTCTGAATATATTTTTTTATATTCAGATTTTTCTTCCCATGACAATGAACCTTTCAAACATTGTGTGCAACATTAGAGTTGTTAAACAGGAGGGATGACAAGTGTGTTGATATAGCGGTAATATTGTACAAATTCAGCTTTTTTTAATAACCATCCAAATTGGATTTTAAAAAAGGTTATGCATGGCATGCCAACATATTAGGCAATAATTAAGAGTAGGCTAGGCAAAGTGATCTTTTCAAGCAAAAACTATATTGATTGTTTCAATGTTGCAACATTTGATGTACAGTGGCATTCACTGTGGTTGTCTGACGTGTGCTATAGAGTTCACAGCTGGCCATTTACAATTGGTTATTCCCCATCATTTGCAACAATGTCTATGAGCTTCATCACCATCTTTCCTTAGTGGTACCTCAAACGGTTGTGATTACCAACAGAGATAAACTTTTATGAGTTGACTGTGGGCAGTATCTTAACGTCATCCTGAAACCTACTCTGAGGTGGGACTTTTTGCGGTCTTAAAACGGTCTTCAAACAGGATTCCTTGGACAGTTTGAGATGCTTTTCGGATACGGGCCCAGGTTTCCATAATCAGCTGTTAGTGTAAGACAAGCCTGTAACCAATGAAATAGGGAGCTGTGGCTTTAAGCGAACTGTTGTTGTAGACAGATAGAGATATACAAACTCTTACAACAATCACTACACAGCTTAGTGTCAGGTTTGCAGACTTCAACAAATACAACGGTTCTATTCTCGGGTGAAAACAATCACACTTACGAAGGCATGTCTTTGGATAAATGGAAATTATTTTCCACTGTAAATAATCAGATCAATTAGGGCCCTCTGGTGGTGACAGGAGTTACTGCAGGACTACGCGTTTGTTTTTTATGTACAGGTCTGTATTTTTTATTTAACTTTTATTTAACTGTAATGGCTGCTGGTCTCTAAACTGAGAGAAGACAGTAACAACTGACACTGTAGAAACACCCTATCCAACACTTGGCCCAGAACACTTCAAATCAAATCAAATTTTATTTGTCACATACACATGGTTAGCAGATGTTAATGCGAGTGTAGCGAAATGCTTGTGCTTCTAGTTCCAACAATGCAGTAATAACCAACAAGTAATCTAACTAACAATTCCAAAACTACTGTCTTATACACAGTGTAAGGGGATAAGAATATGTACATAAGGATATATGAATGAGTGATGGTACAGAGGAGCATAGGCAAGATACAGTAGATGGTATCGAGTACAGTATATACATATGAGATGAGTATGTAAACAAAGTGGCATAGTTAAAGTGGCTAGTGATACATGTATTACATAAGGATGCAGTCGATGATATAGAGTACAGTATATACGTATGCATATGAGATGAATAATGTAGGGTAAGTAACATTATATAAGGTAGCATTGTTTAAAGTGGCTAGTGATATATTTACATCATTTACCATCAATTCCCATTATTAAAGTGGCTGGAGTTGAGTCAGTGTCAGTGTCAGTGTGTTGGCAGCAGCCACTCAATGTTAGTGGTGGCTGTTTAACAGTCTGATGGCCTTGAGATAGAAGCTGTTTTTCAGTCTCTCGGTCCCAGCTTTGATGCACCTGTACTGACCTCGCCTTCTGGATGATAGCGGGGTGAACAGGCAGTGGCTCGGGTGGTTGATGTCCTTGATGATCTTTATGGCCTTCCTGTAACATCGGGTGGTGTAGGTGTCCTGGAGGGCAGGTAGTTTGCCCCCGGTGATGCGTTGTGCAGACCTCACTACCCTCTGGAGAGCCTTATGGTTGTGGGCGGAGCAGTTGCCATACCAGGCGGTGATACAGCCCGCCAGGATGCTCTCGATTGTGCATCTGTAGAAGTTTGTGAGTGCTTTTGGTGACAAGCCGAATTTCTTCAGCCTCCTGAGGTTGAAGAGGCGCTGCTGCGCCTTCTTCACGATGCTGTCTGTGTGAGTGGACCAATTCAGTTTGTCTGTGATGTGTATGCCGAGGAACTTAAAACTTGCTACCCTCTCCACTACTGTTCCATCGATGTGGATAGGGGGGTGTTCCCTCTGCTGTTTCCTGAAGTCCACAATCATCTCCTTAGTTTTGTTGACGTTGAGTGTGAGGTTATTTTCCTGACACCACACTCCGAGGGCCCTCACCTCCTCCCTGTAGACCGTCTCGTTGTTGTTGGTAATCAAGCCTACCACTGTTGTGTCGTCCGCAAACTTGATGATTGAGTTGGAGGCGTGCGTGGCCACGCAGTCGTGGGGGACACTTTACTATTGGGTCATAATAAAATGTTTCAAATGTATACATACATGTGATACATGGGCAGAATGCTGTAGAAAGGTTTTCAGAAATCTTATCTAAAAATAATACTCATATAATTATCTAAAGCGTTAAGGATCTTGAGTCCCAATTGGGAACCGGCCCTCTCACCGTCAGCTGGAATGTGGCGCATGGAACGCAAAAAATATTCTTAGAAATATTTAACCTCCACACATTAACAAGTCCAATAGCTCAAATGAAAGATAAACAACTTGTTTATCTACCCAGCAAGTCAGATTTCTAAAATGTTTTACGGCGAAAACATAGCACATATTTATGTCAAAACACCACCGAAGACACACCGAAGACACAGCTAATTTCCATAGCCAAATTGAACAAAATATGCAATCACCAAACGCAGGATTAAAAGAAAAATAATTTCACTAACCTTTTGAAATCTTCATCAGATGACAGTAATATAACATGTTACACAGTACATTTATGTTTTTTTCAATAATATGCTATATATATCCATAAATCTCTGTTTACAATGACGCATTGTTCAGAAAATGCTACTCGAATGTCCGGAGAAATGCGATAGCTCCGGCAGATGCCGTCAGCTAACAAGGAATACACACTATAAACTTTGACTAAATATGTATGTTCTACATATATATAGAAAGATACACTTCTTCTAAATGCAATCGCTGTGTTACATTTATTTTTAACGTTACAGATTTCGTTCACTATGTAATAATATGAGACGGCGCTCAGAAATTAGCATTATGGCTCCTCTACTTCGGAGTCCACAGAAACCCATAATAAACACATAAATATTCCCTTACCTTTGCTGTTCTTCCATCAGAAGACGTGGAAGGGTTTATACTTACCAAAAACAGCTTTAGTTTGGAAGTCTGTGTCTTTCGGTGATCAAACACGACATATTCCGGTTGAAATGCGGCCAAAAAGTCGAGTGGATGCGCACCAAAACGTCGAAATTACATATTATATGTCGACTAAACTTGTCAAACTATGTTCAGAACCAAGCGTTAGCATGTTATCTAGGTTCACAGCAATCCTGAGGACGATCAGAAACACACGAGTCGTTTAATCAATCTTGGAGAAAGACATCACCCGAGCAGAGCGCGCATGAGAGTAACCTGTTTTTTCGCGTGACCGAAAGGTTTCGGCCCGCCAAAACTCGTGAGCGCACGATTCTCACAATGAGAAGCCCCATTGAAAGCAGACATCGCGCTGAAGACATAGAAACTGTTCCCAGGACTGTAGGTGCTTGGGAAGGGTGGGGGCGATGACGTCAAAGTTGGGCCAACTTTTATGATGACAAGAGAGAGTTTGGGAGAATTAGTGCCCTGAGAGTTCTGCTTTACATAGAGACATAATTTAAACGGTTTTAGAAGCTTTAGAGTGTTTTCTATTCAATAATAATTTTTATATGCATATATTAGCAATTTTTGACAGATTTTTTTTCTGTTTACTATGGGCACGCATTTCCTCCAAAGGGGGCAGTAATCAGCCCTATCTTTAACAGGTTTAAGAAGGTAAGACCCAGATGCAGACCACGTCGAATACACAAACGTTTACTATTCCAACAGGCTCAGGGTCAGGCAATAGACAGGTCAGGCAGGCTCAGGGTCAGGCAATAGACAGGTCAGGCAGGCTCAGGGTCAGGCAATAGACAGGTCAGGCAGGCTCAGGGTCAGGCAAAAGACAGGTCAGGCAGGCTCAGGGTCAGGCAATAGACAGGTCAGGCAGGCAATAGACAGGTCAGGCAGGCTCAGGGTCAGGCAGGCAATAAACAGGTCAGGCAGGCTCAGGGTCAGGCAATAGACAGGTCAGGCAGGCTCAGGGTCAGGCAATAGACAGGTCAGGCAGGCTCAGGGTCAGGCAATAGACAGGTCAGGCAGGCTCAGGGTCAGGCAATAGACAGGTCAGGCAGGCTCAGGGTCAGGCAATAGACAGGTCAGGCAGGCTCAGGGTCAAGCAATAGACAGGTCAGGCAGGCTCAGGGTCAGGGTAATGGCAGGGGTCAGTAAACCAGAGGTGGGGCAACAGTACCGGGTGGCAGGCAGGCTCAGGGTCAGGCAATAGACAGGTCAGGCAGGCTCAGGGTCAGGCAATAGACAGGTCAGGCAGGCTCAGGGTCAGGCAATAGACAGGTCAGGCAGGCTCAGGGTCAAGCAATAGACAGGTCAGGCAGGCTCAGGGTAATGGCAGGGGTCAGTAAACCAGAGGTGGGGCAACAGTACCGGGTGGCAGGCAGGCTCAGGGTCAGGCAATAGACAAGTCAGGCAGGGGTCAGTAAACCAGAGGTGGTGCAACAGTGCCGGGTGGCAGTACCGGGTGGCAGGCAGGCTCAGGGTCAGGCAATAGACAGGTCAGGCAGGGGTCAGTAAACCAGAGGTGGGGCTACAGTACCGGGTGGCAGGCAGGCTCAGGGTCAGGCAATAGACAGGTCAGGCAGGGGTCAGTAAACCAGAGGTGGGGCAACAGTACCGGGTGGCAGGCAGGCTCAGGGTCAGGCAATAGACAGGTCAGGCAGGGGTCAGTAAACCAGAGGTGGGGCAACAGTACCGGATGGCAGGCAGGCTCAGGCAATAGACAGGTCAGGCAGGGGTCAGTAAACCAGAGGTGGGGCAACAGTACCGGGTGGCAGGCAGGCTCAGGCAATAGACAGGTCAGGCAGGGGTCAGTAAACCAGAGGTGGGGCAACAGTACCGGGTGGCAGGCAGGCTCAGGGTCAGGCAATAGACAGGTCAGGCAGGGGTCAGTAAACCAGAGGTGGGGCAACAGTACCGGGTGGCAGGCAGGCTCAGGGTCAGGCAATAGACAGGTCAGGCAGGGGTCAGTAAACCAGAGGTGGGGCAACAGTACCGGATGGCAGGCAGGCTCAGGCAATAGACAGGTCAGGCAGGGGTCAGTAAACCAGAGGTGGGGCAACAGTACCGGGTGGCAGGCAGGGTCAGGCAATAGACAGGTCAGGCAGGGGTCAGTAAACCAGAGGTGGGGCAACAGGGGTGGCAGGCAGGCTCAGGGTCAGGCAGGGGTCAGTAAACCAGAGGTGGGGCAACAGTACCGGGTTGCAGGCAGGCTCAGGGTCAGGCAATAGACAGGTCAGGCAGGGGTCAGTGAACCAGAGGTGGGGCAAAAGGGGTGGCAGGCAGGCTCAGGCAATAGACAGGTCAGGCAGGGGTCAGTAAACCAGAGGTGGGGCAACAGTACCGGGTGGCAGGCAGGCTCAGGGTCAGGCAATAGACAGGTCAGGCAGGGGTCAGTAAACCAGAGGTGGGGCAACAGTACCGGGTGGCAGGCAGGCTCAGGGTCAGGCAATAGACAGGTCAGGCAGGGGTCAGTAAACCAGAGGTGGGGCAACAGTACCGGGTGGCAGGCAGGCTCAGGGTCAGGCAATAGACAGGTCAGGCAGGGGTCAGTAAACCAGAGGTGGGGCAACAGTACCGGGTGGCAGGCAGGCTCAGGGTCAGGCAATAGACAGGTCAGGCAGGGGTCAGTAAACCAGAGGTGGGGCAACAGTACCGGGTGGCAGGCAGGGTCAGGCAATAGACAGGTCAGGCAGGGGTCAGTAAACCAGAGGTGGGGCAACAGTACCGGGTGGCAGGCAGGGTCAGGTCAGGCAGGGGTCAGTAAACCAGAGGTGGGGCAGGGGTCAGGCAGGGTCAGGCAATAAACCAGAGGTGGGGGCAACAGTACCGGGTGGCAGGCAGGGTCAGGCAATAGACAGGTCAGGCAGGGGTCAGTAAACCAGAGGTGGGGCAACAGTACCGGGTGGCAGGCAGGGGTCAGGCAATAGACAGGTCAGGCAGGGGTCAGTAAACCAGAGGTGGGGCAACAGTACCGGGTGGCAGGCAGGCTCAGGGTCAGGCAATAGACAGGTCAGGCAGGGGTCAGTAAACCAGAGGTGGGGCAACAGTACCGGGTGGCAGGCAGGCTCAGGGTCAGGCAATAGACAGGTCAGGCAGGGGTCAGTAAACCAGAGGTGGGGCAACAGTACCGGGTGGCAGGCAGGCTCAGGGTCAATGGGTCAGGCAGGGGTCAGTAAACCAGAGGTGGGGCAACAGTACCGGGTGGCAGGCAGGCTCAGGGTCAGGCAAGTATACCAGAGGTGGGGCAACAGGGGTCAGGCTCAGGGTAATGGCAGGGGTCAGTAAACCAGAGGTGGGGCAACAGTACCAGGTGGCAGGCAGGCTCAGGGTCAGGCAATAGACAGGTCAGGCAGGGGTCAGTAAACCAGAGGTGGGGCAACAGTACCAGGTGGCAGGCTCAGGGTCAGGCAATAGACAGGGTCAGGCAGTAAACCAGAGGTGGGGCAACAGTACCGGGTGGCAGGCAGGCTCAGGGTCAGGGTAATGGCAGGGGTCAGTAAACCAGAGGTGGGGCAACAGTACCGGGTGGCAGGCAGGCTCAGGGTCAGGCAATAGACAGGTCAGGCAGGGGTCAGTAAACCAGAGGTGGGGCAACAGTACCGGGTGGCAGGCAGGCTCAGGTTAATGGCAGAGGTCGGTAATCCAGAGGTGGGGCAACAGTACCGGGTGGCAGGCAGGCTCAGGGTCAGGCAATAGACAGGTCAGGCAGGGGTCAGTAAACCAGAGGTGGGGCAACAGTACCGGGTGGCAGGCAAGCTCAGGGTCAGGCAATAGACAGGTCAGGCAGGGGTCAGTAAACCAGAGGTGGGGCAACAGTACCGGGTGGCAGGCAGGCTCAGGGTCAGGCAATAGACAGGTCAGGCAGGGGTCAGTAAACCAGAGGTGGGGCAACAGTACCGGGTGGCAGGCAGGCTCATGGTCAGGCAATAGGGTCATTCAGGGGTCAGTAAACCAGAGGTGGGGCAACAGTACCGGGTGGCAGGCAGGGTCAGGCAATAGACAGGTCAGGCAGGGGTCAGTAAACCAGAGGTGGGGCAACAGTACCGGGTGGCAGGCAGGCTCAGGGTCAGGCAATAGACAGGTCAGGCAGGGGTCAGTAAACCAGAGGTGGGGCAACAGTACCGGGTGGCAGGCAGGCTCAGGGTCAGGGTAATGGCAGGGGTCAGTAAACCAGAGGTGGGGCAACAGTACCGGGTGGCAGGCAGGCTCAGGGTCAGGCAATAGACAGGTCAGGCAGGGGTCAGTAAACCAGAGGTGGGGCAACAGTACCGGGTGGCAGGCAGGCTCAGGGTCAGGCAATAGACAGGTCAGGCAGGGGTCAGTAAACCAGAGGTGGGGCAACAGTACCGGGTGGCAGGCAGGCTCAGGGTCAGGCAATAGACAGGTCAGGCAGGGGTCAGTAAACCAGAGGTGGGGCAACAGTACCGGGTGGCAGGCAGTCTCAGGGTCAGGCAATAGACAGGTCAGGCAGGGGTCAGTAAACCAGAGGTGGGGCAACAGTACCGGGTGGCAGGCAGGCTCAGGGTCAGGCAATAGAAGGTCAGGCAGGGGTCAGTAAACCAGAGGTGGGGCAACAGTACCGGGTGGCAGGCAGGCTCAGGGTCAGGGTAATGGCAGAGGTCGGTAATCCAGAGGTGGGGCAACAGTACCGGGTGGCAGGCAGGCTCAGGGTAATGGCAGATGTCGGTAATCCAGAGGTGGGGCAACAGTACCGGGTGGCAGGCAGGCTCAGGGTCAGGGTAATGGCAGAGGTCGGTAATCCAGAGGTGGGGCAAAGGTTCAGGTCGGCAGGCAGGGTCAGGGTCAGGCAGTGTGGTCAGGCAGGCAGGCTCGGAGTCAGGACAGGCAAGGGTCAAAACCATTATACTCTGAGGTACGTACCATATACCTGTGACTGTGTCTGAGAGATGATGTTCCCCGTAGCTCACTTGTTTCTAAAATCACTTCAGTCTATACATTCTTGTTTCCAACACCTACTGTTTGTTAGTGGGTGAAGTCAAAGGGGTTGGAGTTATAGTTGTACCATAGAGTTTCTAAACCCAGAGGCGCAACATCGTGAGACTTCCAAGAACACTTGTCAAACAGACCAAGCAGACCGGGCCGGGGTGGGCTGTTTGGGGTTCGAAAAGTCCTTGAGAGACGTGAACATTTTTATTTATTTTTTCATCTAAAGGCACAACCTAGATTTGAGCGTCAAACTAAGAAACATAACAAAAGAATCCTCATAAAAATATGTCAGTTTAAGCTAGAGATATCGGTTTGTTTTAATGGGCTGTGTCTCAATCCAAAGCATTCACCTGGCTGAGCTACAGTTGTATTTGTTAGACCGTAAGGCATCCCGAAAATGGTCTTCTCACAAAAACATCCGACCGGTTTAGCCTACAAACTATTATGACCACTCTATGGAAAGGGAAGACTCACAAACACGATGGCATCCTCCATTTTTATCTCATTTGAAGGTAACCCACAGAAATTAATGGGAGTATGGAGGTAGTTTTGTTTCAACAAAAATAAGGGCTAATACTGAACTGTCTTTGGTTGTATAGTCAAGACTAGTATCCTCCACCAGCTGGTACTCTCTCTGGTAGCATAAACTGCGGGACAGGGCTTAACATGAGCTCTTAACTGGCCATCCAATAAACGTTCCTTTACACAGACCAATGACTCCAAAACTGACTGACCTGACTGCCTTGGACGATGATTTGGGTAAATATATGAAGGAACTAACCCATGCTGTTAGGTCTTTGTATTCCCAATACAGGAAGGCCCAGGAAGTTCCAGAACAGGGTGACCCAGACAACCTACCTGTTGACGTTGGAAAATGGATCAAGCTGAAGGTCCACAAAAGGAAGTGGAACCACCCCAGATGAATGGGTCCATACCAGGTCATCGTAGGGACACCCACAGCAGTGAAGGTCCAGGAGTGTCAGAGGTGGCACCTCTATCGCACTGCCAGAAGACGTCCCAACCACCATAACAGATAAGAGTGCACACCCAGACCCAGATGTTGTTACACATGACCACTATGGTCACATTGTTCAAATCAAAACTTGGGGTAAACCTTTGAGGTACACGTTTTGTCACGGCCGCTGAATGAACCTTTTCATTCGGCGGCCAAAGCGCAGCGTGGTGAGCGTACATATTCCTTTTTATTAGGATGACGCCGACAAAAACAATAAACAATACGAAAACAACCGTGAAGCTTAAGGGCTATGTGCCACAAACAAAGTTAACTTCCCACAAAGAAAGGAGGGAAAGGGCTACGTAAGTATGGTTCCCAATCAGAGACAATGATAGACAGCTGTCCCTGATTGAGAACCATACCCGGCCAAAACATAGAAATACAAAATCATAGAAAAACAAAACATAGAATGCCCACCCCAAATCACACCCTGACCAAACCAAATAGAGACATAAAAAGGCTCTTTAACCTTTCTAGGGCAGGGGTTCCGCTAGCGGCAACATTCCGACAACATTCCACTGAAAAGGCAGTGCGCGAAATTCAAAAATATGTTTTAGATGTATGTAACTTTCACACATTAACAAGTCCAATACTGCAAATGAAAGATAAACATCTTGTTAATCTACCCATCATGTCCGATTTCAAAAATGCTTTACAGCTAAAGCACAACATATGATTATGTTAGGTCAGAGTCAAGTCACATAAACACACACAGCCATTTTCCATCCTAAGATAGGAGTCACAAAAAGCAGAAATATAGATCAAATGAATCACTAACACTCATAGGATATCATGTTAAACAATACATGTATGTTTTGTTCGATAATGTGCATATTCATATCCAAAAATCTCAGTTTACATTGTCGCGTTACGTGCAGTAATGTTTTGATTCCAAAACATCCGGGGATTTGCAGAAATACTCATAATAAACATTGATAAAAGATGCAAGTGTTATTCACAGAAGTAAAGATAGACTTATCCTCTATTCAACTGCTGTGTCAGATTTCAAAAAACTTTACGGAAAAAGCATAATCTGAGAACGGCGCTCAGAACCCAAAACAGCCAGAGGAATATCCGCCATTTTGGTGTCAACAGAAGCTAGAAAAAACACTATAAATATTCACTTACCTTTGATGATCTTCATCAGAAGGCACTCCCAGGAATGCCAGTTCGACAATAAATGACTGTTTTGTTCCATAAAGTTCCATAAAGCCCATCATTTAGCCACTTGTTGTTAGCGTGTTCAGCCCAGTAATCCATCTTCATGAGCCGCAAGCACTTCATCTAGACAAAAACCCTAAATGTTTTCCATAACAGTCCGTAGAAAGAAGTTAAATGATGTATGCCATTGGGGTGGCAGGGTAGCCTAGTGGTTAGAGCGTTGGACTAGCAGCCGAAAGTTTGCAAATCCCTGAGCTGACAAGGTACAAATCTGTCATTCTGCACCTGAACAGGCAGTTAACCCACTGTTCCTAGGCTGTCATTGAAAATAAGAATTTGTTCTTAACTGACTTGCCTAGTTAAATAAAGGTAAAAATAAATCAATCAATCTTTAGGATGTTTTTAACATAAATCATCAATAAGTTTCCAACCGGAGAATTTCATTGTCTGAAGAAAAGCATTGTAACGAGAGCTAACTCTGTCGGGAGCAAGTGTCATGAGACCGAGGCTCTCTGCCAGACCACTTTCTCAAAGAGCTCTCATGAGCCCCTACTTTATAGTAGAATCCTCAAACCAGTTTCTAAAGACGGTGACATCTAGTGGAAGCCCTAGGAAGTGCAACCTCATCCATATCTCACTGTGAATTCAATAGGCACTGTTTTGAAAATCTATTTCTCACTTCCTGTTTGGATTTCTTCTCTGGATTCTACCTGCCATATGAGTTCTGTTATACTCACAGACATCATTCAAACAGTTTTAGAAACTTCAGAGTGTTTTCTATCCAATACTAATAATAATATGCATATATTAGCATCTGGGACAGAGTAGGAGGCAGTTCAGTCTGGGCACGCCTTAACATCACTTCCTCAATGTAGGCCCATATGAATCTGACTATTGCTGATTTTGCCCTTCTTTCTACTGATGTTCAGAATCTTAAAGCTGATCTTAAAGGTATAGTCTGGCATTAGACTACATCCTGGATAAGGAGGGTGGAAAATGCAGGGCCCTAAATTCTATTTCCCCCACTGAATGTGTTATGCTTCTCCCTGACTCCTCTGATAATATGACAAAGATTTTGATAGAATTAACACAGTTGGCTGATACCTACACCCCCACAGGAGAAGACTCCTGGTTCCCATTTGGGTGGTTGAAAGATAAACTAGGAAATATTTAAATTGTTTTCCATTTTGGTTCCATTACTGCTCCGACTAATCGTTTTGTTAATTAGCATTTGTGCATCTGTGCAGCTGAAATTGGAGGGTGCGCAATTCAAGTAAATAATTGTAATATTAAACTTTCATGAACATACAAGTATCTTATATCATTTAACCCAAGACCTCATACATTTTAAAGGGTTAATAAATTGTGTTATGATATACTGTAAGGTCTCCTCTTCAGGAGACCTCTATGTGTGCGTTAACATCTGTTTTGAGTGTTGTGCCATTCAGAATCTATCAGAAGGCGGAAACCGCCTATGTTCATACTCCTTCTGTCTGGGCCCTACCTGGCTATCTGAGGTTCTGAGAATATGACTGGTTTCCTGAGAACACAAGGCTGCCACAGGCCTGATGAAAACGGTCACTTGTCAGAAGATGCTTGGACTCGTTCACCTTGGATGACCCTATACTTGTGATGAAAGGTCACGTTTCGGTCAAACCCACTTCTGAGATTTTAATTGCTGACAAGATGGTCGTCCAGGTTTGGCCGGGGTAGGCCGTCATTGTAAATAAGAATTTGTTATTAACCGACTTGCCTAGTTAAATAAAGGTTAAATAAATAATAAATAAATAAAAAAATATATATATTATTAATATTTGCTCTTTGTGTACATCCAAGGGCCAGCCGTGCAGCCCTGTTCTGAGCCAATTTCAATTTTCACAAGTCCCTTTTTGTGGCACCTGACCACACGACTGTGGTCAAGCACATTTCTGCAGCATTAGTAAAGATTTGATCAGTACATGTTGATGAATTCATTCCTGTGCAGTTGTAACTACCCTGGTAGGTTGACTGATAACCTGAACCAGGCATTGGAACCTGTTGGGGCTAGGGGGGCAGAAGGAGGTCCCTGAAGGGAACACCCCCTCCCATTCAGCTGATAAAAATATTCTTTAGAAATATTTAACTTTCACACATTAACAAGTCCAATACAGCAAATGAAAGATAAACATCTTGTTAATCTACCCATCGTGTCCGATTTTTAAAATGTTTTACAGCGAAAACACAACATATATTTATGTTAGATTACCACCAAATTCAAAAACACACAGAGCGGTATTTCACAGTCACAAAAGCATAAATATAGACCAAATGAATCACTAACCTTTGATTATCTCCATCAGATGACACTCATAGGACATCATGTTATACATGTATTGTGTGTTTTGTTCGATAATGTGTTACAAATCAATTTTTGAATTCAGGCTGTAACAACAAAATGTGGAATAAGTCAAGAGGTCCAAATGCTTTCTGAAGGCACTGTACATGGTTTCAGTGGAGTAAAGTAACTAAGAAAAAATATTTGAAGTACTAATGAACAATTTTTCGGTGGTGTCTGTACTTTACTAATAATATTTTTGACAACATTTAATCCACTACATTCATTAAGAAAATATGTCATTTTTACTCCCATATATTTTCCTTGACACCCAAAAGTACTCATTGCATTTAGCAGGACAGAAAAATTGTCCAATTCAAACACTTATCAAGAGAACATGTGGTCATTCCAATTGCCTCTGATTTGGTCCACTCGATAAACACAAATTCTTTGTTTGTATATTATGGCTGAGTGTTGGAGTGTGCCAGTAATATGTCATTTAA
Source organism: Oncorhynchus tshawytscha (assembly GCF_018296145.1). Taxonomy (NCBI): domain Eukaryota; kingdom Metazoa; phylum Chordata; class Actinopteri; order Salmoniformes; family Salmonidae; genus Oncorhynchus; species Oncorhynchus tshawytscha. The sequence goes on along the minus strand of NC_056447.1, from coordinate 29,961,363 downwards.
AAAAAGTGAATTGTGCCATCGGGTTTGAATTTAAAATGATTTATAGCATTTACTTTTTCTTTTGATACTTAAGTATATTGTAGCATTTACTGTTGCTTTTGATACTTAAATAAAATAGCTTTTACAAAAGTATATTGATTGTGCTATAACGATTGCCACAAATCAACAAAACTCAAGATTCACTGCAGGTTGTGTGTGTACAACACAACACACATACAGTGTAAAGAACCACATAGTACAGTCTGTACAAAATATATGATGTATTTTTTTCTCTTCCTCTGGTTAATTCACTAGTTGTGTGACACGTGGTTGCCGTAGTGATCCGTCAGTAGCTGTGATGTCATCAGGCGTTGTCTCTCAGCAGCCCTCAATACAGTAGGTCCAATTAGCACACGCACGCACACACGCACACGCACACACACACACACACACACACGCAGAGAGAGAGAGAAAGAGAGACAGATAGTGAAATAAATAGAGAGTAAGACAGAGGGGGGAGTGGCTGTGTTCGGAAAAATTACGTTAGTTCCCCAGAGAGAATACTGCTGCTCCTAGCTCTCTCTCCAAAAGAGGGAAGAGAAGGAGAGGGAAGGTGGGGGAGAATTTGTTTGTAGAAAAACAGGGGAGAGAGTGACTGAGGGGGCGGGAGGGAGAAGGGCGGGAGGTTAACACTAGGAGCGCAGAGATTTACATTTAATATTTTTCTCATGTCCTCCCCATCCTTGACTAAATAAGTCTATGTAACACACAGTCACTGATAGAATCTTAATGTCACAACCAGAACTGTTTTAAAACCAGTTTTAGGAGTACATGTGATTTTTGAATGGTTCCCCCCTGCTGCCCCTCCCACTCCGGACAGTTAAAGGTGTTCTAACCTGTTGATAATCACCCCGATAAATGCTTCATAATTTGACCTAAACTATACTGAAACTAATTGCTCATATAACAACCAGTGCCATCAGTGTTGGGGAGTAGTAAACTACATGTCATTCAACTAGTAATTTCACAAAGGTTTTGCAGTAGCTTGGTTACCACTGAACTACATTCCAATCTTGGTAGTGTTTTCAGTAGTTAATTACTTTTTTTGCCATGTGGCGGTATAGAACTGGAACTATACACTACTTTAAAAAATAAATTATATGGGCATCAGATCTGCCTAATTCTCACATGAAACATAGTTTTCGTGTCAAATAGGCCTAATTACACATTCTGTTAACATCTGACTCATCTGAACTATTTTGCAATTTGTAGTCCATGACATTTCAGATTTAGATATTGTATGGTGATTTACAGTGTATTCAGAATGTATTCAGAACCAATTACTTTTTCCACATTTTGTTACGTTACAGCCTTATTATAAAATTTGAATAAACATTTTTTCTCTTCATCAATCTACACACAATACCCCATTATGACGAGGTGAAAATAAGTTCTAGAAATTTCTGCAAATTTATTAGAAATACATTTTCAGACCCTTTATTATGAGACTTGAAATTGAGCTCAGGTGCATCCTGTTTCCATTGATAATTCTTGAGATGTTTCTATAACTTGATTGGAGTCCACCTGTGGTAAATTCAATTGATTGGAGATTATTTTGAAAGGTCCCACTTTTGACAGTGCATGTCAGAGCAAAAAGCAAGCCATGAGATCGAAGGAATTGTCCGTAGAGCTCCGAGACAGGATTGTGTCAAGGCACAGATCTGGGGAAGGGTGACAAAACATTTCTGCAGCATTAAAGGTCACCAAGAACACAGTGCCAAGAGGCACCTAAAGGACTCTCAGATCATGAGAAACAAGATTCTCTGGTCTGATGAAACCAAGATTGAACTCATTGGTCTGAATGCCAAGCGTCACATCTGGAGGAAACCTGGAACCATCCCTATGCTGAAGCATGATGGTGGCAGCATCGTGTTGTGGGGATGTATTCCGGCGGCAGGGAGTGGGAGACTAGTCAGGATCGAGGGAAAGATGAATGGATCAAAGTACAGAGAGATCCTTGATGAAAACCTGCTCCAGACGGTTCAGGACCTCAGGCTGGGGCAAAGGTTCACCCTCCAACAGGACAATGACCCTAAGCACACAGCCAAGACAGGACTGGCTTTGAGACAAGTCTCTGAATGCCCTTGAGTGGCCCAGCCAGAGTCTGGACTTGAACCCGATTGAACAGCTCTGGAGATACCTGAGAAAAGCCATGCAGCTGCGCTCCCCATCCAACCTGACAGAGCTTGAGAGGATCTGCAGAGAAGAATGGGAGAAACTCCCTAAATACAGGTGTGCCAAGCTTGTAGCGTTATACCAAAGAAGACTCGAGGTTGTAATCACTGCCAAAGGTGCTGAGTAAATGGTCTGAAAACTTCTGTAAATGTGATATTTCAGTTTTTTTCTAACATTTCTAAAAACCTGTTTTTACTGTGTCATTATGGGGTATTGTGTGTAGATTGATGAGGGGGGAAAAACACATGTAATCAATTTTATAATAAGGCTGTAACTTAACAAAATATGGAAAAAGTCTCAATACTTTCCGACTGCACTGTATCACAAAGTAGTTTGAATGTAGTCAACTGCTTTTTCAAAGTAATTTTAGTTAAGGGTAGCTTTAGTGTAGCTACTTCAAATGTGTAGTAATTGCTAGCTTGGTAAACTATATTTCAGAATACTTCCCTCATAACAACAAATTAAATAAATCAAGTATAGTAGGGGGAAGTGGAGACATGTTTTACGTTCAGCATCACTCTGTATTCTTTCTAACAAAGATGTCTACATATATTTCAGGATGTTGTGAATCAGAATTCATTTAAACATTATAGTTTTGAAAATAAAGCTTGTCCAAAAAAGTGGTCTCTTGGCACAACTTACCCCAGATATGCGGTAAATTGAGCTGTATGACAGGGTAAGTTAAGCCGACTACAAATTCCTATACTGAATTAAATATGACCACTACCTTTTTAAAACCATGTCTATATTTATTTCCCAAACACAATTCAATACAATCACAATCACTTAACCAACACTTTGTTTTTGAAAATTGTTTTCAACATTGGCCTTTTTGTTGCCTCATATCCCAGCAATAATGCCTGGCATTACGCCTGTGAAGAAAACGCTTGCCATTGGCTCAACCATTGGTTCAAGTTACCCCATAGCTATTGACACTCTATACCCCAAGACAAACATTTAGACTATTAGCCCACACAGCTACAATGATGCACTTTCATGCTAGGTTTAGGACCTCATATTGAAGCTTATAGAGACCCCAATTGATGTATAGAACAATCTTGACATTACTTTGGTTTAGATGCAAGCATCATGAAGTCTCTAACACTATACATTCATTTGATTTGGTGAAAATCTGTTTTTTGGACCAAACTCCAATAAATGACAAACTCCATGAAATGATGACTTCTCCCTAAATAGTTGGTCAAATGATACATTTTGTGTATGGTTCTCTAGAAACAAGGGTGGCTCAAGTTACTATTTGGCTCAACTTACCCCACTCTCCCCTACAAATGCAGGATCTTAAATTGAGTCAGTTTTATACACCAGTTAAATAATACTGCAGTAACAGGAAATTTGAATTTACATTTTTGTAGGGGTTGATACATCTTGTCTGAAATTAAGATTTGACATCTGTATCATGGAAGGTCATTGTAACAACTGGTTATCGATGTATGAGAGGATTAACACACAGCGGACTAGTTGCATTTGTTAAATGTTCAGCACGCATGTGTCTGAGACTCATGGCTGCAACAGACGACAGTAATACTGTACAGTGTTCAGTTCTCACTGTTACCACTGTAACCACACTCTTTATCCCCCCCAGAGAGAGAACAAAAGCCACGCTGAGACAGTGTTTTTATCTGAATTATTTATCTGCCATGCTGCTGTCAGTCATCTCTTAAAAGACATCTGAAAACAGGTGATTTTACTTGTTGATACTCTATGGCTAAAGTGGTGTTAACACACACACACACACACTTGCACCCACAGACTCACACAACCACATATTGTATACACCCCATTCATTAAGCGAGCTGAGGTGTGTTTGCCCAACTCCCATGCTCCTTTGCATCGTCTGATCTACTATCTGCCGTTGTCGATAGGCGCGGTCTGCTCTCTCTCTCTCTCTCTCTCTCTCTCTCTCTCTCTCTCTCTCTCTCTCTCTCTCTCTCTCTCTCTCTCTCTCTCTCTCTCTCTCTCTCTCTCTCTCTCTCTCCCTCTCCCTCTCTCTCCCCTCCTCCCACCCTTGTACTCTTTCTGCTCGGCATGGAAATCTCTTACCGGTGACTCGCTGACTCCCTCTACAGCTCCCTATCTATCTCTCACACACTCTTGCTCTCCCTCACTCTCCCTCGCTGACTCCCTCTACAGCTCCCTATCTATCTCTCACACACTCTTGCTCTCCCTCACTCTCCCTCGCTGTCTTTCTCCTCGTGTCATGCTTTATAAGGCAGGGATCAGCGTGAGCATGAGTGAGTGTGTGTGAGCTCTGTCTTTGCTGCAGCATCCTGGGTCTCTGTGTGGAGGAGAGGAGGAGAGTTCCTGCTACTCTCCCAGCAAAGTGCACTCTAGGTGGGGGAACATCGTGGCCAGAGAGGGGGTTCTCTTGACCAGAAACAGTACAGTCCCAGGACAGAACGGACAGACAGAGACGCGTGGTGACTGGAGAGGAACGAGATCAAGAGGAGAGGAGCGTATTGCTGCCTCTCAGGCTTTTGTGTTGTGAGAAACTAAGGGAGAAAAGAGGGGAGGATAGGAGGGAGGGGGGCACACTCCTGAGATACAGGGATCCCAGGAGGTTTCAGCTGGGGGGAGAGGGCTGTACAGGAGGGGCGTGTCAAAGCTGAAGTGGAGGGGGTCTTCTCTGCTTATCAAAGACAAGAAAGACAGAAGGAGAGGAAGAAAAATAAGTGAAGAGTGAAGGAGAGGTAACGGTTTCGCCTCAGCGTCAGGAGTTGAAGAGGGTCTCGAGGGGGTCATGGTGAGAATGAAGAGGGAGAGAGTCTGCTGAGAAAAAGGAAAGTAGAAACAACAAGCAGAAGGTAAGGACAAAGGGATGTGTGCTCATTGAGTGAAGACTTGGTTTCTGAGGAAGAAGAAGAGGAGGAGGAGAGGTCTCTCTCGTTGAGGCGTCTGGTCGTTTTCCCTGGTGAACTTCAGTCAGTCTACAGGACCCCATCATGGCCGTCCAACTCATGCCCGAATCAGCTGTCTGTTTGCTTATGGTGAGTAGGAAAGGTCCAGGTATTTTTACACACAGACACACACACACACACACACACACACACACACACACACACACACACACACACACACACACACACACACACACACACACACACACACACACACACACACACACACACACACACACACACACACACACACACACACACACACACATATACACACAGTCACTGAAGCAGGAAGCAAGATGTCACCCCACAATGGGAGATGTTGCATGAGCTCCTATGTACACTACTATACACCCTCCACAAATCTCCCACCTCTATCATAAAGAAATCAGTATTTATGTAATATCATATTATCATCAAACAATGTACCATTTCATCAAACATTTCTGTGCTTCAACCCAATATGGGTACGTTTCCTTGCTTTGTCTAAATGCTCCACGTGCTCACAGGGATCTCTCTGCAGTGGGCTGGTTATGAGACATCACACAGAGAACAGATATCACTGTTACCAGATGGGCGATGTGCTGAATGTGCCGCTGATGTGTATGTGTGTGTGCATTCTTTTTTTCTCATTCATTATTGGCTAGAGCTTGATTTTGGCAGTCGTCTTCTCTTTCTCCAGACATAGAAAATATACATTTTCTCATGAGAGGGAGAACACACACGACCCACAAACTCATAACACCACAAAAGCAGCTTGTATATGCCATTTTTATCATTTTAAAATACAGTGACATCTCAAGATGCCTTCCTGGCCAGAAGTAGAAATAAAATCAATGGAGACAAAACACTAGACATGCAATAGTCCATTCTAGTCATTGTAATTCTATGTGCTTGTCAGTTTCCTCCATCCCAGAGGGGCTTCACTGAACTACTTGTTATCTCCTCCTGTTATAGCTGTCTGTAGCCATAGCAATAGGCCATGTTACACGCCCAGGGATCGGACAGGGGGAGGGGGTGGGGTGAGGGTGGATGTTAAGGGGGTGGGGGGTGGAAGATGGAAAGGGAAAGAAAGGTGGAACATAAGTCAAAATATAGCTAGCAGCATATCTTTACCTCTGTCGAAATTACTGACTTGAATTAGTGTTAGCATCCTGGTCCAAACATACAAACAGTATTTCAAATGTATGCATGAATGAATAAACCTCAAAGGTAACTTCAGTCATGGACTCTGTGGAGAAACACATCACATCAATTGAAGATGTTACTGTAATTATTTCCTTATTATTTATAAAGAGTGGTTATCTGGTAACTGATCAAAACTCAGTAATACATGTTTTCATTACATCCGAACATGTATTCATATACACACAGTCATGTCCAGAGCTCAATCCCATCTGAAATCGTAATGTATGTTTATGCAGTTTAGAGGTTTGTGTGTGCGTGAGTGCGTGCGTGAGTGCATGCGTGTGTGTGTGTGTGTGTGTGTGTGCAGGGATTGACATTAACGTCTGAAAGCCACTTGCTCATCAGGACTCGGGAGGATATGTTTGGTTTCATGAAGATTTGCGAAAATGTAAATGAACTATTTACATGCAGAACTGCCATGTCCAGTTGAAGTGGGAAGTTTACATACACCTTACCCAAATACATTTAAACTCAGTTTTTCACAAATACTGACATTTAATCCTGAAATTCCCTGTTTAGGTAAGTAAGTAGGTAAGTAAGTACCACCACTTTATTTTAAGAATATGAAATGTCAGAACAATAGTAGAGAGAATTATTTATTTCAGCTTTTATTTCTTTCATCACATTACCATGGGTCAGAAGTTTACATACACTCAATTAGTATTTGGTAGCATTGCCTTTAAATTGTTTAACTTGGGTCAAATGTTTTGGGTAGCCTTCCACAAGCTTCCCACAATAAGTTGGGTGAATTTTGGCCCATTTCTCCTGACAGAGTTGATGTAACTGAGTCAGGTTTGTAGGCCTCCTTGCTCGCACACACTTTTTCAGTTCTGCCTACACATTTTCTACAGGATTGAGGTCAGGGCTTTGTGATGGCCACTCCAACACCTTGACTGTGTTGTCCTTAAGCCATTTTGCCATAACTTTGAAACTATGCTTGGGGTTATTGTCCATTTGCGACCAACCTTTAACTTCCTGAATGATGTCATGAGATGTTGCTTCAATATATCCACATAATTTTCTTTCCTCATGATGCCATCTATTTTGTGAAGTGCACCAGTCCCTCCTGCAGCAAAGCACTCCCACAACATGATGCTGCCACCCCCGTGCTTCACGGTTGGGATGGTGTTCTTCGGGTTGCAAGCCTCCCCCTTTTTCCTCCAAACATAACGATGGTCATTATGGCCCAACAGTTCTATTTTTGTTTCATCAGACCAGAGGACATTTCTCCAAAAAGTACGATCTTTGTCCCCATGTGCAGTTGCAAACCGTAGTCTGGCTTTTTGATGGCGGTTTTGGAGCAGTGGCTTCTGCCTTGCCGAGTGGCCTTTCAGGTTATGTCGATGTAGGACTCGTTTTACTGTAGATATGGATACTTTTCTACCTGTTTTCTTCAGCATCTTCACAAGGTTCTTTGCTGTTGTTCTGGGATTGATTTAAGCTTTTCGCACCAAAGTACGTTAATCTCTAGGAGACAGAACGTGTCTCCTTCCTGAGCGGTATGACGGTTGTGTGTTCACATGGTGTTTATACTTGCATACTATTGTTTGTACAGATGAACGTGGTACCTACAGGCGTTTGGAAATTGCTCCCAAGGATGAACCAGGCTTGTGGAGGTCTACAATTTTTTCTGAGGTCTTGGCTGTTTTCTTAGCTGAAACTATAGTTTGTTAACACGAAATTTGTGGAATGGTTGAAAAACTAGTTTTAATGACTCCAACCTAAGAGTATGTAAACTTCAGACTTTTCATCTACACAGTGAGGAGGAATCAGAAAGACCAGTACTGCAATTCTTTGTATTTTGGTTGTTATCAATAAACAGTGGGGAGGAACAGAAAATCAGTTTTAGGCTACTGGAATTCCTTGCAATTTGGTTGTTTTAACTACTTGTTATCACCTACCCAATGGGGCAACCTCAAAGCATGCCCAATTTGTGTGACTGTTCAGTTCAGTTGCCCCAGGCAATAGGGCAACCCTTGTATGTCAGTCGCTGGTGTGTGTGTGTTTGTGTGTGGCATTGTGTCTGTGGCTGTGTGCATGTTTGCGTGGCTGTCTGTGGCTGCATGAATATTAATGACATTTCTGCTGTGTGTATTAATATTTCAGTTGAGGCAGTGATTATCTCCTGGTGTAATTACAGGAAGTGATTTTAATAACACACAGACTCTGTAAACACCCACAGAAAATACTGACTGCCACAAATAATACAAATAATAATAACCACACACAAACTAGATACCTGTAGATATATCTCCCTCTCTATCCCTCTATCTCTCTCTTTCTATTTCTCTTTTTCTCTCCCTATCTCCCCGTGTGTAAAGAAGGGCATCTGCTATTATGTTTGTGCCAAGTTCACTGAGGGAAGCCATCTCCTTGGTGGGTGTGGAGGCTGCTTACACAACGAGCAACAGAAGGCTCGCTCTTCCTCTTTCTCTCTCTCTCTCTGGATGTCTCTCTCTCTCTCTCTCTCACTCTGTCTCCTCTTTGGGGTGTCGCCTCTTGGAAAGGTTTAATGATGTTTTCATTTTAATTTAGCATGTTAATGTCATTCTAAATCTAAATTATGTATGGGGCTCTGGGGGAAGCACATGTTGCCATGGAACTTTTGTCAATAGTCAGTTGTGATTAAGACACTTATCAGTTCAGTGTCTGTCTGAAAACATGCACGGTTTTCTGAAGAACGTTGTTAAGTTTCACACTATACAGATTCTTAGCCACAGTATTACTCCCTCCCCCGAAATACACACACACACTCAGACCCCCAACCCCAGACCCCCAACCTCCTCATCACCATGGTTACAGACCCCCAACCCCATTCCAGCACCACTGACTACGGACTCATCAACCTCATTAAATTAGTTGACAGGAAGTGACCTCGTTCAATTAGAGGGAACAGGAGAAATGACAGTGTGTTTGTGCTGGGGAGCCTTGTTGTTGTGGCTGATATAAATAAAGACATCCAGTAAATTGTGTTTTAGTTCTCCTCTGGGCTCCATCTGTCTGGAGCTAATGTGATTGGAGCTGAGTTACAGTACAGTAGCATTAATACTGAGTGGTCTCAGGCCTGTCATGGAGAGCAGGCCTAGGGGAGGCCAGATACAGCAAATATGATTGGATCTCAGAACTGATTGACTGATGGTTTATGAGGGAGGGAGGGAGGGAGGGAGGGAGGGAGGGAGGGAGGGAGGGAGGGAGGGAGGGAGGGGGAGGGAGGGAGGGAGGGAGGGAGGGAGGGAGGGAGGGAGGGAGGGAGGGAGGGAGGGAGGGAGGGAGGGAGAGAGATTGGTTATTACTTCATCCACAGCAAAGCAAAAGATAGCCATAATTTTTCAGCTGATGATGCCTTTTTGACTTGCAACTTGTGTCTCCAAATGAAGATGATATCAGTCATGGTTCTGTGTGCTTCTTTGTCTGCATGGCTCCTATGTGATCTATTTTAGTCCATGCATGAACGATGCTGAGGCAGTCGCAGACTAAATAAAATAAAATAAAATCAAATGTATTTATATAGCCCTTCGTACATCAGCTGATATCTCAAAGTGCTGTACAGAAACCCAGCCTAAAACCCCAAACAGCAAGCAATGCAGGTGTAGAAGCACGGTGGCTAGGAAAAACTCCCTAGAAAGGCCAAAACCTAGGAAGAAACCTAGAGAGGAACCAGGCTATGTGGGGTGGCCAGTCCTCTTCTGGCTGTGCCGGGTGGAGATTATAACAGAACATGGCCAAGATGTTCAAATGTTCATAAATAACCAGCATGGTCAAATAATAATAAGGCAGAACAGTTGAAACTGGAGCAGCAGCACAGCCAGGTGGACTGGGGACAGCAAGGAGTCATCATGTCATGTAGTCCTGAGGCATGGTCCTAGGGCTCAAGCCCTCCGAGAGAGAGAAAGAAAGAGAGAAAGAGAGAATTAGAGAGAGCACACTTAAATTCACACAGGACACCGACTAGGACAGGAGAAGTACTCCAGATATAACAAACTGACCCTAGCCCTCCGACACATAAACTACTGCAGCATAAATACTGGAGGCTGAGACAAGAGGGGTCAGGAGACACAGTGGCCCCATCCGAGGACACCCCCGGACTAAAGAGAGACACAGTTTCATCTGATGTGAGAGGCGATAGATAGGATCACAACGGCTAACAGGAAATAGCCTATGGTCTGACCTCCACAGGACATGCTAGCATTACTGGTGTGATCCCCATCAGAAACCTCAGCTATAGCGCTAGCTATGTCGGCTACCATACTGGTTTGATTCATAACAGAAACCTCAGGTAGTGCTAGCTATGTCTGCTAGCATTACTTGTGTGATCTTTATCAAACACCTCAGCTAGCGCAAGCCATGGGTTCTAGCATTCCTAGATGGAGTCTGAGTGTGGTATCGGTCTTGAGGTCACTGGAGACAAAAGACTCTTATACAGTATCTAGCTGCGTCATTTCTGACTATGTGTTTGAGAATGGTTCTCTGCAGAGAGGGCTGACTGGGATACAGCAGAGAGCTTTGACTAGGGGTAGAGAGAGTCTGTAGTGGCGCATATATACGGACACAGAGAGAGAGAGAGAGAGAGAGAGAGAGAGAGAGAGAGAGAGAGAGAGAGAGAGAGAGAGAGAGAGAGAGAGAGAGAGAGAGAGGCTAAGCGGATTACAGTCACACAGCTTCAGGGCTGTTCATTGCATGCGGAACTATAACAGGAGGAATGGCACAAAACCCACTCTGCCTGACAGAGATACCACTGAAACAAGCTCCTGGTGATATATGAACTCAATCTACTCAGTGTATAGATCCATGCTTTTCTTTTCAACAGGGAAAATATTATTTCGTATATCTTCTGAGTGAATAACATTTGGGTAAATGTGACTTCTGTAAGCAAAGCGTGTGGAACACCTGCAAAGGGTGTGTTCATGCCAAACTTGAATAAACCATGTGTGTATGTGTGTGTGTGTGTGTGTGTGTGTGTGTGTGTGTGTGTGTGTGTGTGTGTGTGTGTGTGTGTGTGTGTGTGTGTGTGTGTGTGTGTGTGTGTGTGTGTGTGTGTATATTAGGTTAGGGCTGATTCCAAATTATAAAGAGCAGATGATTCAATCCAATGGAATGAAGCTCCTCATTCACTTCTAATCAATTTACCCTGCCATGACCTTATGCACTCGTGACATCTATCTTTATCTTTAACATTGCTTGTAATACACCAACAGTCTGTATGCACATCATTTCATCAGCATTTATCTTGTAACATCTCTTTTTACAATGTTTATGAGAAGGTGTAGCGATAATTCCAGCCAAGTTGCTCAAGATTCACTTTGAAATTGACCATTTATCCACATCCTGAGGACGTCGGAAAACGCTATTTCCGTCAAGTAGGCCTGGGTTTCAGAATGGTAGATGGGCATAAGCCATGAGCTCCGGCTCTTAGGGTTGCGTGTTCCATCCCCATGCAAGATGGTTGTTTTTGTATTAACCCAAGGTGCAGCTGAAGCAGGAGGAGCAACCTTAGGGTGTCCAAAACACCTCAACGTTTTGGAGAAACTTCTAAACATTGATGTTTGTAGAAACATGGAAAAACATCTGAATCTGAAGTCAAATTGGTCAAACCATGAGACCTTGTTGTTAATTCATGATCCATACAGCAAGAAATGGAGATGCATGCGATGCAATATTTATGGCAAATTAGGGCTGTTTTGGAGAAAGGTGATGAGGAGAGAAAGAGAGCATGATTTGTGTGTTCGGAGAGTTTACAGTATCTTAATCAACTTGATCGCAGCTAAATTGTAAATTGGATCCTCTCTCTCTTTCTTTATTCTATAAATGCTTTAATGGCAGGAATGGGTTGTTGCCACTGTTGCCAAAGAAATTCATTATTACATAAATTAACAATATACTTAAGCAACAACAATAGTATATATCAACAAAAACAATTATACACGGAAAATAATACACAAAAAATAAAACAAACGGCAACAAATGAGAAACAAAATCTACAACAGCTAATTTTTCTCTCTCTCTCTCCATTGTAGTCCTGAAGGGGGAGGGGTAATGTAATATCTGGCAGTATGACATCATGCAGTAGTCTAATTGATTACTCTGCAGTACACAGGCTGGTCTGTGTGTGTGTTACTCTATGTCATTCTCTGCCCCATCCTTAAATTGCAGCAAGAAAAACCGCAGATCACATTAAAAATCACATCAAATAATCACCACTGCACACAAAACGCACCTGTGTAGATTATGACAGAGAGAATTCTCACCTCAGTCGATCACTTCTAAACCTGTTCACTTCTATGTCACACTGGTCAAATGCCATCAGTGAACATGTCAATACTAATCGCCCGCACACACACACACACACACACACACACACACACACACACACACACACACACACACACACACACACACACACACACACACACACACACACACACACACACACACACACACACACACACACACACACACACACACACACACACACACACACACACACACACAGCCAAGTTATCATTACTCATTGTGTATTTATTCCTTGTTATTCTTTTTTCCCCAATATTTTCTAAGTGCTTTTATTGTGAAGTGGAAATGTCTAGAAGCAACAACGGCTCAGCCGCGAAGTGGTAGGCCACGCAAGCTCACAGAACAGGACCGCCGAGTGTCGAAGTGTGTTGCGCGTAAAAATCATCAGTTCTTGGTTGCAACACTCACTACCAAGTTCCAAACTTCCTGTGGAAGCAAAGTCAGCACAATAACTGTTCGTCGGGAGCTTCATGAAATGGGTTTCCATGGCCTAGCAATGGCACACAAGCCTAAGATCACCATGCTCAATGCCAAGCTCGCCATTGGACTCTGGAGCAGTGGAAACACGTTTTCTGGAGTGATGAATGGCACTTCCGTCCAGCGAATGAAGCTGGGTTTGGCGGATGCCAAGAGAACGCTACCTGCCCCAATGCACAGTGTGCACTGTAAAGTTTGGTGGAGGAGGAATAATGGTCTGGGGCTGTTTTTCTTGGTTCGGGCTAGGCCCCTTAGTTCCAGGGATGGGAAATCTTAACATTATAGCATACAATGACATTCTAGAAGATTGTGTGCTTTCAACTTTGTGGCAACAGATTGGGGAAGGCCCTTTCCTGTTTAAAGAAGGGGGATACTTAGTCAGTTTCACAACTGAATGCATTCAACTGAAACGTGTCTTCTGCATTTAGCAGAAGTGGGTGTCGAAATTGACCGACAAATCTATGTATATAGCAGCCTATAGTGTTATGCCCTCATCTGTTTCACCTGTGCTTGTGCTTGTCTTCGCGCCCCTCCAGGTGTCACCCATCTTCCCAATTATCCCCTGTCAATTTATACCTGTGTTCTCTGTCTGTTTGTTGACAATTCGTCTTGTTCGTTCAAGTTAACCAGCATATTTCCTGTCAGCTCCTTTTGTTTCCCAGCCTCTCTTTGCTAGTCCTCCCGGTTTTGACCTTTGCCTGTCCTGACCCTGTACCCGCCTGCCTGACCTCTCGGCCTGACCCTGAGCCTGCCTGCCATCCTGTACCTTTGGTCCACCTCTGGATTACTGAACCCTGCCTGTCCCCGACCCTGAGTCATCTTGCCGTCCTGTACCTCTGCCTTACCCTGGATTTTCGACCCCTACCTGCCTTGACCTGTCTTTTCTTCCCCTGTTTGCTACAATTAACAGTGTTACTTCGACAGTCTACATCTGGGTCTTACCTTGATCCCTGATATTTAGCCTAATTTCGACACCCTAGAGCACCCTTGTCGTTAGTAAAAGTCTAATTAAATTGAAAAAGTTGAAATGAATCATGCCTACTCCAATGTGCCTTCCTTCAGCACCATGAGCTGTCCATTTCCCACTGACTGTGCTGCGGATGCTGCTTCAAGTTTCAGCATGACAACGATTCAAATATGGCTTATTGTAAGGTCAATAACTCAGATAAACTCATCATGGGCAAGAAACAAATTGTTTTTAATAAAATCAATTATAGTAGTAGCAAGATATCAAAGTTGACTTCTGATCCTCCTTCTCGTCTTCTCGCTCTCCTTCTGAAACTGAACAGAACATAAGCTATAGGCTAGTTCGCACGCAAGGCCTAATTCAGGCCTCATCCCTAAATAAACATTTGACTCTCCTCCTGAACTGCCACCGTAGGCCTTCACAGCACAGCCATTGGTTAGGCAGCTCACAAACAAGTTTTTGATCAGCAAGAGCAGAGCAGGCTGCGGCTCAGGATTGGAATATCCATTGCTTTGTGTAATGCAGCCTAGTTTTATTGAGACGATACTAAAAAATAAGGTCAATAACTTATATTTTAGTTTGATATTGTGTGCCCAGTGGAAAATCAGAGATGAGGGGTTGCATCGGGCAAACATCGAGATGGATACAGTGCCTTGCGAAAGTATTCGGCCCCCTTGAACTTTGCAACCTTTTGCCACATTTCAGGCTTCAAACATAAAGATATAAAATTGTATTTTTTTGTGAAGAATCAACAACAAGTGGGACACAATCATGAAGTGGAACGACATTTATTGGATATTTCAAACTTTTTTAACAAATCAAAAACTGAAAAGTTGAGCGTGCAAAATTATTCAGCCCCTTTAAGTTAATACTTTGTAGCGCCACCTTTTGCTGTGATTACAGCTGTAAGTCGCTTGGGGTATGTCTCTATCAGTTTTGCACATCGAGAGACTGAAATTTTTCCCCATTCCTCCTTGCAAAACAGCTCGAGCTCAGTGAGGTTGGATGGAGAGCATTTGTGAACAGCAGTTTTCAGTTCTTTCCACAGATTCTCGATTGGATTCAGGTCTGGACTTTGACTTGGCCATTCTAACACCTGGATATGTTTATTTTTGAACCATTCCATTGTAGATTTTGCTTTATGTTTTGGATCATTGTCTTGTTGGAAGACAAATCTCCGTCCCAGTCTCAGGTCTTTTGCAGACTCCATCAGGTTTTCTTCCAGAATGGTCCTTTATTTGGCTCCATCCATCTTCCCATCAATTTTAACCATCTTCCCTGTCCCTGCTGAAGAAAAGCAGGCCCAAACCATGATGCTGCCACCACCATGTTTGACAGTGGGGATGGTGTGTTCAGGGTGATGAGCTGTGTTGCTTTTACGCCAAACATAACATTTTGCATTGTTGCCAAAAAGTTCAATTTTGGTTTCATCTGACCAGAGCACCTTCTTCCACATGTTTGGTGTGTCTCCCAGGTGGCTTGTGGCAAACTTTAAACAACACATTTTATGGATATCTTTAAGAAATGGCTTTCTTCTTGCCACTCTTCCATAAAGGCCAGATTTGTGCAATATACGACTGATTGTTGTCCTATGGACAGAGTCTCCCACCTCAGCTGTAGATCTCTGCAGTTCATCCAGAGTGATCATGGGCCTCTTGGCTGCATCTCTGATCAGTCTTCTCCTTGTATGAACTGAAAGTTTAGAGGGACGGCCAGGTCTTGGTAGATTTGCAGTGGTCTGATACTCCTTCCATTTCAATATTATCGCTTGCACAGTGCTCCTTGGGATGTTTAAAGCTTGGGAAATCTTTTTGTATCCAAATCCGGCTTTAAACTTCTTCACAACAGTATCTCGGACCTGCCTGGTGTGTTCCTTGTTCTTCATGATGCTCTCTGCGCTTTTAACGGACCTCTGAGACTATCACAGTGCAGGTGCATTTATACGGAGACTTGATTACACACAGGTGGATTGTATTTATCATCATTAGTCATTTAGGTCAACATTGGATCATTCAGAGATCCTCACTGAACTTCTGGAGAGAGTTTGCTGCACTGAAAGTAAAGGGGCTGAATAATTTTGCACGCCCAATTTTTCAGTTTTTGATTTGTTAAAAATGTTTGAAATATCCAATAAATGTTGTTCCACTTCATGATTGTGTCCCACTTGTTGTTGATTCTTCACAAAAAAATACAGTTTTATATCTTTATGTTTGAAGCCTGAAATGTGGCAAAAGGTCGCAAAGTTCAAGGGGGCCGAATACTTTCGCAAGGCACTGTATATACTGTATAGCTCTCCTAATAAGCAACTAATTCTAAAACACAGAGAAATAGTGACATTTCATTAATTACAAATTGCATGACCCTCCACTGGACTAGATTAAAAAAATACTAAACCCTCCCCTTGACTGAAATGAAAAAAGCATGACCCTTCCCCATTTTCCTCCAGGTAAACCGACTAGCATCACTACTCTGGACGGTTCTGACTTAGAATATGTGGACAACTACAAATACCTAGGTGTCTGGTTAGACTCTAAACTCTGCTTCCAGACTCACATTAAGCATCTCCAATCCAAAATTAAATCTAGAATCGGCTTCCTATTTCGCAACAAAGCCTCCTTCACTCATGCTGCCAAACATACCCTCATATCCTACCGATCCTTGATTTCGGTGATGCCATTTACAAAATACCCTCCAACACTCTACTCAGCAAACTGGATGTATATCACAGTGCCATCTGTTTTGTCACCAAAGCCCCATATACTACCCACCACTGCGACCTGTATGCTCTCGTTGGCTGGGCCTCAATACATATTTGTCGCCAAACCCACTGGCTCCAGGTCATCTATAAGTCTTTGCTAGGTAAAGCCCCGCCTTATCTCAGTTAACTGGTCACCATAGCAACACCCACCCGTAGCACGCGCTCCAGCAGGTATATTTCACTGGTCATCCCCAAAGCCAACACTTCCTTTGGCCGCCTTTCCTCCCAGTTCTCTGCTGCCAATGACTGGAACGAATTGCAAAAATCACTGAAGCTGGAGTCTTATATCTCCCTCTCCAACTTTAAGCATCAGCTGTCAGAGCAGCTTACCGATCACTGTACCTTTACACAGCCAATCTGTAAATAGCACACCCAACTACCTCGTCCCCATATTGTTACTTATCCTCTTGCTCTTTTGCACCCCAGTATCTCTACTTGCACATCATCATCTGCACATCTATCACTCCAGTGTTAATGCTATATTGTAATTATTTCGCCTCTATGGACTATTTATTGCCTTACCTCCCTACTCTTCCACATGTGCACACACTGTACATATATTTTTCTATTGTGTTATTGACTGCATGTTTGTTTATTCCATGTGTAACTCTGTGTTGTTGTTTTTGTCGCACTGCTTTGCTTTATCTTGGCCAGGTCGCAGTTGTAAATGAGAACTTGTTCTTAACTGGCCTACCTGGTTAAATAAAGGTGAAAAAAAAATATTTATAATAAAATTAACATTAAATGTTGCTCGCAGCACTAGAAATGTGGGTTTGATTCTCACAAAGGACCAGTACAGAAAAGTGTAAAAATCTAAGTTGCTCTGGATAAGAGTGTCTGCTAAGTGACTACACACAGGTGCACACAGGTGAAAGGCAACTTGCAGCCATACACCTGTGAAATCAGTTACTGATACAGACATGGTGGTGTAGCAGGGAGATTGGAATGCTGTGAAGCAAGAAGTTTTGAGTTGAAATCCCAGCTGAGGACGTGTTTCATTTTAGTTAGTCTATAAATGAACATGCACAATGTAATCATGTGTGTCAATTATGTAAGTTAAAAGTACTGTGTGTGTAACTAGTTCCACAGCCTTTTTTTAGGTAACATACCCAAATAATTTCTAGTTGAATGAACATTTGAGACAAATTGAACAAACACATCATTTTAAGTTTACAGAATTTTTTCATATATTTTTTCTATATTGGAGCTAAGCTTAGGCCAAAATTTTTTTTAAAGTTAAAGGGTACCACTTTGACCAAAAAGTGTTGTGGAACCAGTTACTTACTATTATTTAGTTAAAACAACTAGATTTGTTTTACAGTGTGTCAAGAGGGCCATTGGCGTGGCCTGGCACTCTTTGTCATGGCTACGAATGGCTTAGTATGGCCTGGCATGATTGGGTATATTATCCAGGCTGGAGGCATGATGGGGAGAGGCTGGCTGTATTGAGGGAGAAGGAAATACTGCAAATACAGACTTATTAATGGTTTAGATGCACTGTAAAACACAACCGAATCATCCATGTATATAATTACTCATATAGTGTAGTGTGTTCTGGAAGACTTGTTATTTTTCTCCTGTCTCCACTGCTGCTCTGCATTCAGTTCTACTCTCTTCTGTCCGTCCAGGGGACTGTGGGAGAGAGAAAGAGAGAGAGTGAGATATTCACCTCAGACCCACCGGTGTGTGACTGCACTGCATGCGTTAGAATGCGTTCATTTAACCCTAATGCGTTATGCATTAAAGTATCTCAACATCAAATCATTTCTGGGTAACGATTAAGTAACTTACTATGATAGTTTTTAATTCAAATGTTCAAAAATAAACCAAAAAAGCTTCTTACCAAAGAGTAATTCCTCAAGCAAGAATTTAGCAAGGGCTGTCTGGAAGTGGCTTTGGGTTAGGGTGGGGAGGGTGAAACTGAAAACTAGCTGAATAAGGACTATTGGTGGAGCTTGAGGGGAATACCACTCATTATAATAGTCTTCTCATGAGTGTGTGTGGGTTCGTCTGTGGTTTGTGTGTGTTTGTCTGTGGTGTGTGTGAGACGCACGCACGGGTGTGATTCTGTGTGTGTTGGTCCACCTACAGCGGCTTGTGAAAATATTCACCCCCTTGGCATTTTTCCTATTTTGTTGCCAACAACCTGGAATTAAAATTGATTATTTGGGGGGGCTTGTATCATTAGATTTACACAACATGCCTACCACTTTGAAGATGCAAAATATTTTTATTGTGAATCAAACAAGAAATACGACAAAAAAATGAAAACTTGAGCTTGCATAACTACCCCCCACCACCCAAAGTCAATACTTTTTCTCAATAAGCTTGGCACATCTAGCCACTGGGATTGTTACCCATTCTTCAAGGCATGTTTTAATAATGGATTTAATGGGGCTCTGTGTAAAATACTACTTTAGTAAAAGTAAAAAATTATCTGGTTTTAAATATACTTAAGTATCAAAAGTAAATGTAATTGCTAAAATATACTTACGTATCAAAAGCAAAAGTAAAGATATGAATAATTAAAAATTCCTTATATTAAGCAAACCAGACGTCACAATACTTTTGTTTTTTAAATGTATGGATAGCCAGGGGCCACTCCAACACTCAGACATATTTTACAAATGAAGCATGTGTGTTTAGTGAGTCTGCCAGATCAGAGGCAGTAGAGAGGACCAGGGATGTTCTCTTGATAAGTGTGGCAATTGGACCATTTTCTGTCCTGCCTAGCATTTGAAATGTAACGACTACTTTTGGATGTCAGGGAACATGTATGGGGTAAAAAGTACATTATTTGGGGGGGAATTTAGTGAAGTAAAAGTTGTCAAAAAAAGAAATAGTAAGTATGGTACATACAGTATACCCCAAAAAACTACTCCACTTTCAGAGTGGAGTAGTACAGTGTACTTCACTATCAGCATATTCTCTCTCTCAGAGACAGAGATGAGGCCTACCCACACACGTGACAGATGACAGATGAGTGCTTCAGCTTGATTATCATAGCAAACACGGTCTAACTGTCTATTGTAGTCATTTCTGTTCCTCCCCCTACCACCCATCTACTAATCCACAGAGAGACAGAGAGACAGAGATTACTTCTAATGCTGTAACTTCCTCTAATGGGAGATAGAGTACACTTAACCAGACCAAATTACTCATAGCCCTACTGCTCTGTCTAATTAAAACACTCCATTACCCATATTACTCTGGGGGCTATTGCTCCTTCCTCCCAAAGTGTGTACTTGTTCACTTCACTTCCTTCGATGATTTGAAAGGAAATGACTGGTGTAAGAAACATTTAGCAAACTCCCACTAACACATGCCTCTAGCAATCCTATACTTTCATTTTGTAGGAAGTAGTGAACACTGCAGGAGAAAGGAAATATCAATGGGATGAGAACACCCATGATGCTAGCTACAGATTGTACACTAGAATAATGTGATATAACTAAAGATTTTACAGGGTTTCATTGCATGTTGTGCGTTTGAATTTAGAAAATGCTCCATTATTAAAATGTTTTGCTCCATGAAGTAATCCAACAATGTGTACGCCGGCATCTTGTCGATTTCAAATTTTGTTGAATTACTTATGGAGCAAAAAAAGTATTGATAGCCAATGATGATGAGACCTGTGTGGTGCCAAGACAGTGTGGTGCCAAGACATCAACCTCTCACTTAACATCAGCAAGACAAAGGATGTAATCGTGGACTACAGGAAACAGAGGGCTGAGCACACCCCATCCACTTTGACGTGGCTGTAGTGGAGAGGATCGAGAGCTTCAAGTTCCTCTGTGTCCACATCCGTAAGGAATTAACATGGTCCACACTCACCAACACAGTTGTGAAGAATGCACAACAATGCCTCTTCCCCTTCAGGGGCCCTCAGATCCTCAAAAGGTTCTAATGCTGCACCGTTGAGTGCATCTCGACCGGTTGCATCACCGTTTGGTATGGTAACTGCTTGGCATCCGACCGTAAGGTGCTGCAGAGGGCGGTGTGGGCGGCCCAGTATATCTCCAAGCTCCCTGCCATCCAGGACCTCTATACTAGGCAGTGTCAGAGGAAGGCCAGGAAAATGTTCAGACTCCAGCCACCCAAGCCGTAGACTATTCACTCTGCTACCGCAAAGCAAGCAGTACCAGAGTTCCAAGTCTGACACCAAAAGACTCCTGAGAAGCTTCTACCCACAATCCATAAAGCTTCTGACTATTTGCATTGGCCCTTTTTTGCACTGACTCTCTTGCACTGACTCACTGACTCACTGGACGCTCACACACACATGCATATTGATGCCACACACTCACATTAATTGGAATGAAACAGAATCTGTATTCAGTTCATTACAATTTTAGTCACCTTATCTGCAGAAACCTCACAACCGGGAAATAACAGTCTGGCTTCCACAGCAGTTATAGACTATAGACTGAGACACCAGCTGGGTGTCAATGTGGGTTAGTTGTTTTTAAAATGCATCGCTTTAATTTAATAAGCTTTAATTCTTCCGTCATATACAAAGGCAAAAGGATATTAGCACTGTTGATATGGTATATACATTTTTATGTTTGATTCATTTCTTTTGTGATATTTATTATAGCATGAGAGAGACTGGGGGTTAGGAAAATGATGACACCACACGTTACTGGAAATACATTTCACAGGATTACACATCAATATGAACTTTAATTTTAGTTTACAGGAGAGACTTAAATTAAATGAAGGTCCAAAGTTGGATAAGGCAGGGTTTTACCTTTGAAGAACTTCGGATGCTGCCGTGGCGTTAGCTAATGGGGATCCATAATAAATACAATACAAGTCAATGAGGGGAATGAAATAGGATGATTACATTTATTATAATTATGGAAGACTGTGATTAGATTCTCTACATTTACATTCCAATCAGAGCTGAGGGACTGTTACCACGGTAATAACAGCAGTAACACAGTTACTGTAACGGTTTTCTTTAGGTGAAGTAGAGGCGGACCAAAATGCAGCGTGGTTGTTATTCATTGTACTTTAATAAAGAAACTGTACACGAATAAACTAACAAAACAACAAACGTGCAAAAACCTAAAACAGTCCTATCTGGTGCAAAACACAGAGACAGGAACAATCACCCACAAACACACAGTGAAACCCAGGCTACCTAAATATGGTTCCCAATCAGAGACAATGACTAACACCTGCCTCTGATTGAGAACCATATCAGGCCAAACATAGAAATAGACAAACAAGACATCCAACATAGAATGCCCACTCAGATCACACCCTGACCAACCAAAACATAGAAACATACAAAGCAAACTATGGTCAGGGTGTGACAGTTACTCATAATCATATTTATTAAATACATTCAAAATTCTCATTAAATTGAACCTTGTTCTTTGTAGATAGATGGTGAATAAACTAGATGGCCAACTATAAAACTAACCAGAAATGTTTTCTCTAGGTCTGATGTTGTACCTTACAACATACACTGATCATACAAAACATTAAAGACACCTGCTCTTTGCATGACATAGACTGACCAGGCCAATCTATGTGAAAGCTATGATCCCCTATTGATGTCACTTGTTAAATCCACTACAATCCGTGTAACCACTTCAATTGATTAATTTTACCAGGTAAGTTGACTGAGAACACATGATCATTTACAGCAACGACCTGGGGAATAGTTACAGGGGAGATGAAGGGGGGAAGACAAGTTAAAGAACGATTTTTAAGCCTTGAGACAATTGAGACGTGCATGGTGTATGTGTGACATTCAGAGGGTGAATGGGCAAGACAAAAGATCGAAGTGCCTTTGAACGGGGTATAGTAGTAGGTGCCAGGCACACTGGTTGTTGAAAAACTGCAACGCTGGTGGGTTTTTCACACTCAACAGTTTCCCGTGTGTATCAATTATGGTCCACCACACAGCCAACAATTGTGGGAAGCATAGGAGTCAACATGGGCCAGCACCCCTGTGGAACGATTTTGATACCTTGATGAGTCCATGCCCCAACAAATTGAGGTTGTTCTGAGGGGCAGTACTATGAAGGTGTTCCTAATGTTTGGTATACTCAGTGTAGTTGACAGACATAGCATGGAACACAAGTGTGTTGAAACCCAGGTCTGTATATGGGACAATATGAATGTTTGGACATCTCAGATGGCTTCTTCCTCACATTCTCACAATATTTAAGCTGTTTTACATGCTGCTTAGCAGTAGGGGGCAGTGTCTGTTCATGACTGTGAGAGGCTATTGGATTATACAATAGTGTGTGTGTGTGTGTGTGTGTGTGTGTGTGTGTGTGTGTGTGTGTGTGTGTGTGTGTGTGTGTGTGTGTGTGTGTGTGTGTGTGTGTGTGTGTGTGTGTGTGTGTGTGTCTATGTCTGTGTCTGTGTCTGTGTGTGAGAGAGCATCAGTGCAGAAATGGGTCATGCTAACATAGGTAACATTAAGCACTGCAAATCAGTATGCCAATGCCCTGCATGTGGCATCATGACTGTCATATGCCGTACTGACTGATGATTACGAACCTATATTTTGAAATACGAACACTGAATGGTTTGAGCCATATAGACACTCGGCTACGTGATTACTGGGTTCACACACACATGTTTGTTTTACTATCCTTGTGGGAACCAACCAATTCATTCACATTCATAATCCTATTTCCCCTTACCTCTAACCCTAACACTTAACCTAACCTTAACCCTAACCTTAATCCCAAACCCCTAACCCTAACCTCTAAGCCTAAAATAGCTGTTTTCCTTGTGGTGAAATGTCCCCACAGAATTTTCCTTATTTTACTATCTTTGTGAGGACTTTGTGTCCCCACAAGGATAGTAAAACCAAGAACATACACACACACAGACACACAGACACACACACAGCAGATGCAAAGCACGGTGTGTCGCCTGCAGAGGCCGGGGGTTGCCCCTGACAACTGTTGCTAGGAGACCGAGCCAGAGGGACTTCATAGAGGATCACACTGGTTCTCCCTCTCTCTCTCTCTCTCTCTCTCTTTCTCTCTCTCTCACTCTCACTCTATCCTCGCTCTGTCTCTCTCCTCTCTCTTTCTCTCTTCCTCTCTCTCTTTCTGCAGTATAGAGAAAGACAGTTTTCTCTCTGAACGGTAGTTTGGTTGAGAAGGTTGAAGGGCTTTTCCTTCATGTACCTCCAACACCACAGGGTAGTTTAGGATACTTCAGTGTGTGTGTGTGTGTGTGTGTGTGTGTGTGTGTGTGTGTGTGTGTGTGTGTGTGTGTGTGTGTGTGTGTGTGTGTGTGTGTGCGTGCGTGCGTGCGTGCGTGTGTGTGTGTGTGTGTGTGTGTGTGCAAGTATGTGTGAGTGTGTGTGTGTGTAAGGGATTGCTGGTTAATGAACTTTAGATTAAATGTCAAAGCC
This sequence comes from Oncorhynchus tshawytscha, assembly GCF_018296145.1. NCBI lineage: Eukaryota > Metazoa > Chordata > Actinopteri > Salmoniformes > Salmonidae > Oncorhynchus > Oncorhynchus tshawytscha. The sequence goes on along the minus strand of NC_056447.1, from coordinate 29,937,160 downwards.
AGTCCCAATGGCACAATTGCCCTGCTCTCTCAAACATGGCCTGGGAGTTGGTTAACTCCTGACACATAGCTCTGGTAGTTGAAGTCTTCAAATATCAGGCAGCAAGGTACTCATCACATGTGCATGGTTCACCAAGGCATGTGTGCTGCATAGACAAGCATGCAAACCAAAAGGACCAGTGAGAGATTGTGTGTTTGTGTTTAATTCCTACTCATTTATAGATCTATCAATTTAATCTAGTTCATCTCCCCTCTCCAACATGACCACGGTGTTTGTATAATGTCTGATGATTAATGTTGTTATTTGATTTAGTCAGTAATTAACCAGTAGAGTCTGGCTTACTGCTGTAATTCCTCAGCTACATTCTGCTCAGGTCTGTCAATATTCCTACTCTTGGAAAAACCCTTTGGTGGCGGGGGCTTCGCCCTGCCGGCGTCTCGGGGAGGGTGGGGGCGAGAGCACCCACTGATGGGCGGCCATTCACATTGTCTTCGTATTGTATTGTTGTTGATTTAATATATAAATACAAATATTCACTTTGCACGCTAGTCCTTTGACTCTGCCAACACATTCTTCCTCTGGGATGCGTGGAGGGAGGAACCAGGTTATTGCTCATAATGACTGTGATTGTGGTGCTACCAGAAATAGCCCTGCTACAAGGTAGCTTTGGACTGCTGGGATCCAGAGCTTGTAAGCAATATGATATTGAACCTTTCTCTGCAGTCGATATGGTGGTGTAATGCTAACGGACTTCCCAGCTTTCAATAGTGACCGCTGGTCTGGTCATGGGAATATCAACTAATGGTGATAGATAGAAATGGTTAGTGCTTTGAAATGGGGGGGAAACATCTATACAGTACCTTATTTCTGACGATATTATATTGATTTAATGTATCGATTCCCTTTTTTGTTTTTGATAGATAGTTGACATAAGCTAGTGCTAGTTGGCTGTACCTGCGCCACAACTTTTGTATTTCTCCTCCTGTAGGTTGGCCTCTGTCTTCTTTTTAAATGGTAAGCCAACATGTTTTCAGCACTTTTACTTCTATGACGGATCAAAACTTTATTATTTGTCCCTCTGAAGCAAACATGTAGCGAGCAATATGTTTGGAACATCGAATCGCAGTACAATCGCAGTATCAAATCGCAATACATAAAGCATTGTGATAAGTTGTGATACACATAGAATCGCAATACATCGTATCGGTACATGAGTATCAGAATAATATCGTATGGTGAGGTCCCTGGCAATTCCCAGCCATACTTTGTACCCTTAGAGCAACGCATAGTGATTTAATTCCATCCCAGGAATTGAAGTTCTCCCTCAATAGAACTGACAGATTGATTGACTGATTGATTGACAGATTGATTGACTGATTGATTGACTGATTGATTGACTGATTGATTGAATTCGTTAGACAATAAAAAAAATATACACTACCAATCAAACGTTTGGGGTCACTTAGAAATGTCCTTGTTTTTGAAAGAAAAGCACATTTATTGTCCATTAAAATAACATCAAATTGATCAGAAATACAGTGTAGACATTGTTAATGTTGTAAATGACTATTGTAGCTGGAAATGGCAGATTTTTTATGGAATATCTACATAGGCGTCAAGAGGCCCATTGTACAATGCTGTGCACTACACCCTTCACACCCTTCACACCCTTCACACCCTTCACACCCTTCACACCCTTCACACCCTTCATCCCCTTCACACCCTTCACACCCTTCACACCCTTCATCCCCTTCACACCCTTCACAGAACAACGCAAACGGGCTCTAAACAGAATAGAAAGCGGAGTGGGAGGCCCCAGTGCACAACTGAGCAAGAGGACACAGAACAGTGGATAATCTTATGTACAAGACACAATTTCATCTGAGAGACACTCTCTTCCACTTTCAGCCATTTAAGGCTTTCAAAGAGGGAATGGTCAAGATGCGTAAGTGCTGGAAGTTTAAGAATAATCCTGAATAATTTGTTCTGATGTCTGCAATTTATTTTTTATTAACTTGGGGGCACTATTGTACCAGGAAGAGCACGCATAGTCAAAGTGGCACTGAACAAGAGCCCCTGCCAATGCCCCCATTGCATTCTTATCCAGATATTTGGAGGCTCTTGCCAGAAACCTAATTTTATGGTTCACTTTGGAGATAACGTTTTGCGCCCTACTCTCCCCTGTCAGATGGTTATCTAGCACACATCCAAGATAATTAACAGAATCTTTTGCTGTAACTACTATGTCACCTACTACCACCTTAAAATCAGGAGATTTCCTCAGTTTAATGTTGGACCCGAACAAGATGGACTGTTTTGAAGTGACTGCTTATTGTCATATAGCCATTTCCTGACATTTACTGCAGATTTAAGATCATTTAAATACAACAGCAAGAAAATTGGACCCAGCACATTTCCTTGGTTCAACATTTTGGGTTTAGACCGGGTCCCATCCACATCCACCATCTGTTTTCTTCCTTGTGGGTAAGAGCTAACCCATTTCACTGCTAAGTTGTTAAAGCCCATGGCTCTTAGTTTGATTAACAGAATATCATGATCCACTGTATCAAATGCCTTTTGGAGATCTAGCATAAACATACCACAACATTTACCTCTGTCTACTCCCTTCCTTATGCGGTGAGTTAGATTTCCTAAAGCCAGATTGGAGCCCATATAATAGGGAATGTAAGGAAATATATAACAGACAATGTCACACACACACACTTCATATTTCTCAAGTCGAAGCTATTCACCCGCGTTAACAGAGAAGCTACATGAGCAAGCAGCTGTTCTGTGTGGTGGGAGATTGAGTTAGCTGTAAAAGTGTGACAAAGTCACACATTGACTTACTGGGTCACTGCCATGAACAATGATCCAACCGATGAACATTGAATGTGACGTTATCTCTCTGTCATTCGATTCATTTAAATGTCATGATGGCGAACGTTGGGAACCAAATCGTATCTGTGAAAGGGTCGTTCATTTGGCTCTCAACTACAGCTTTTTAGCTCCAGAAACGATTATCTGTAGGTAAGTAATAAAAACATTATCTGAAGATAATTCCTCACTGCAGGAACAGTAGGTAGTGAGGAAAGAGCCTTATTCTGATCCTAGCTCGATTTGACAATAAAACATGTCATGTTTGTTTACACGCAATCTAATTTCATCAGGTAAACATTTATTTGAACTCATATTTCACGATCAGACATAATGGTAGGCAACCATTTAGGCTTTACATTACATGTTGCTTTTTTTCATGGTTTTTCATCAATTGTCAATTGTTAAGCACTACTGAACAAAGTGTCATTTGGGAGTTCTTTTTGGTGAACAGAGCCAAAATGTCCAGCTCACTGAAACGACTCAGAAGGCCCATTAATAATAGCCTAATGCATGAATGTCAAGTCTTAACAAGTCTCACATTGATCACGTCTGTTAGAAAATATCAATCACAAGCTGGAGACATCGTTTAGAAAGGAGAATCACTTAAACATTTATTTCCCTTCTGTGATGTCTTCTAATTGATAATTGCTGCTATTAATTCCTGTGCTTTCTGCAGCTTGTTTAGCAGCAGCTAACAGGCGTACGCCATTAGCATGTCTTCTGTAGAGTGTAATTGCGGTCTTTAATTGAAACACAGAAAATTACACGTTTACTATGTCTGTCTGTGCTGTGGATTTTACACAATTTTGTGTGTAAAACACATGCACACACAGTCTGGTGTTTTATTACAGACATAAAGCCATTGTAGATCAGTGTAGGGCACTTGGTAAAGTTTAAGCCATTGGTTTCCAGGGGAAAGGAGGAGAGAACAGGAGACAGAAAGGCTATAGAGGGGGTATACAGGTAGGGTATAGGGTGTATACAGGCATGGTGAAGGGTGTATAGAGGATGTTTTATGGAATGATGACATGTGTATGATGACTGTCACGACTTCCTCCGAAGTCGGTCCCTCTCCTTGTTCGGGCGGCGTTCGGCGGCCTTCTAGCCATTCGGCGTTCGGCGGCCTTCCGATCCACTTTTCATTTTCCATTTGTTTTGTCTTTGTCTTACACGCCTGGTTTCAATCCCCCAATTACTTGTTCATTATTTAACCCTCTGTTCCCCCATGTTTGTTTGTGAGTAATTGTTTATTGTATTGCGGTCCGTATTTGTGGTATTTCTATGACGTGTATTGTGATATATTTGAGTAAAATTGCTTTCATTACTCATATCTGCTGTCCTGCACCTGACTCATCTCACCAGCTACACACAGACGCTTTACATTGACACACTGGGTTGCAGGGCTGGGGTCAATTAAAATTGAAGGCAATCAATTCAGGAAGTGATTTTAATAAAACATTCAAAAATATAAAAATATTTATATAAAAACATTTATATATATATATATATATATATATATATATATATATATATATATATATATATATATATATATATAAATAGCTTCTACTCCTCAATTTTGAATTGTTATTAAAGCAGCAATATGTAACTTTTTGGGCAACTCGACCACATTCACAAAGAAATTAGAGTTATAGATGTGTCATTCTCATTGAAAGCAAATCTAAGAAGTGGTAGATCTGTTCTATGTGCTCTGTTTCTATACTAACCCAGGCTTAAGTTTCATTTTTGCATCTTTTACTTTCAGTTTTGTACACCAGCTTCAAACAAGCTGAAAATACAATATTTTTGGTTATTAAAAATATATTTCTGTCACGATCGTCTGAATGAATGGACCAAGGCGCAGCGTACTTAAATATGATCCCCAATCAGAGACAACAATAGACAGCTGCCTCTGATTGGGAACCATACCAGGCCAACAAAGGTCAGGGCGTGCCAATTTCACAGCAGTTTAGATGGTGCAACGATTCTCTACACTTAAAAACTGGGTGTTTCGAGCCTTGAATGCTGATTGGCTGACAGACGTGGTATATCAGACCGTATAACACGGGTATGACCATACATGTATTTTTACTGCTCTAATTACATTGGTAACGAGTTTATAATAGCGATAAGGGGTTTGTGGTTTGTGGTATATGGCCAACTCTGTGTTGCGTCGCACATTAAGAACAGCCCTTACTCGTGGTATTTTGGCCATGTACCACACTCCCTCGTGCCTTATTGCTTAAATATGCCATGACATTGTTGAATACTTGTTTCTGATTGGCTTGAAGGGCATTCTAGAACATGCATTATTTCCCTATAATGCCCAGTATATTTGCACGGTAGAATTCAATGGCTTTAGTTCCTTCTTACATGTTCTATGTTTGAGCTGCTTTTAAAAGCAAAAGACGAATTGAAAACATTATTGGATTTGTTGAATTCGATTTTCATAATGGCAAGATAGGACTGATGGTTTGGTTAGCTAAACTAGCAAGTCTGTTTGTTTGGTTACCACGGCAACCAATGTTGCTATCTAGTAAACTTGCCAGCTGCTTCAGTGGATGTTGAACACATTTCTACAGACAAATGAACACATGTCTAGTGGCAAATGTGTTAAATTATAGCCAGAGTATAAAATAGGTCATCAACTCGGGGCTTTATGTGCATAGAAGGTTCGTTCCGCTAGCGTGTCGTGGAACACACCTTCCATGTTGTTCATTATTTTCCATAGAATGCATAGTCCCTCGTTGATAATCCCTTACTTAATGCCCATTCTAGAATGCCCTTCCAGCCAAAGTACTCAACAACGCTGTTGTATGTAGGTAATTTATCGTTACTCACTGTGTATTTATTATCACCTTTATTATTACGTGTTTTACTTTTCTATTTCTCTTTTTTCTATATCTCTGCATTGTTGGTAAGGGCCCGAAAGTAAGCATATCAGTCTACACCTGTTGATTTAAGACCATGTGATGAATAACATTTGATTTCATATACAGTATACTCTAACAATCTCATGAATAGAAATAACGTGATAATGCGATTGCATTGACTGGAAGGAACATTTCACCTTTGTTCTCAAACGTTTTCTCAGTAAACACAAGCATCACTGGCGTACCGGACACCCCCGCAGCCCCCACAAGGTGGAGGGGCCCACGAGCTTTGGGTGCCCATGCTTCTGTCATTGATGTCCATCATTTTGACAGTAACCCTCCCAAAAAGGATTCATAAACCTTTTTAATTTCCATATGTACTTAGATGCTGAGTGTTTGTTTCTTGTGTTTCAGGAATGTGACAGAAAAAGTGACTTAAAGAAATGAAGAAATAACTGATTGAAAGGTTAAGGAGATATCGGTGACTAAATGCAGTGGTCAAGGCCACAAAGGTGCCAGTGCAGTGAGTGGAGCTTACTCAAGTGCTCAAAAGCCCATATCAGACCAAGAGCCTAATGCTTCTTAGGTAGTTCTTTATGAGTTTTAGTTTAGAAAACGTTCTCTCCGCAGAAGCGACATTAACAAGGAATGGTAAAAACAGCTTGATTACCGTAGCAACATCATGGAAACTGCAGGGAGTGGTGCTTCAAATAAAACATTTCTGGAACATCTTTAATTGACCCTCTCATTCTCCTTAATTGCTGGACATTCAGAGACTTTTCCCAAAGCGACAAGTGCGTTATCTTGCTTGTGTGCTTAGGGTTGTCGGTGAACCTTTGCCCCAGTCTGAGGTCCTGAGCAGGTGTGTGTGTGTGTGTGTGTGTGTGTGTGTGTGTGTGTGTGTGTGTGTGTGTGTGTGTGTGTGTGTGTGTGTGTGTGTGTGTGTGTGTGTGTGTGTGTGTGGCTATCACATAGTTGTGTGAATTGGCTTGTCTTTGTGGGTGATTGTGTTGTGGTCCGTATAATAATCATATGGTGGAATAATGTGGAATAATGTGGAATAATGTGGTCAAATGAGCTTGTCCCCTTAAAAACCTTGTAGTAACATAAATCCAGATCTAAATGGGTCTGCATAATGAATGATATGTTAATTCGCTTCATTATAAAGTTATTTACATATTCTAGAAATCTCCGTGTGTACGTTTGTAGACCAGTTACCATAGTTTGTAAGTGAGCAGCTAAACTCCTTTCTGTGGGAGTCACGCATGCACGTGCAAATGTGCAAATGGTGTACTACATCAAGACGTATGACACGTAACCCCTGGAAGTCACCCCAGTGATATCAGAGATGGTCCACAGATGATAGCAGTGCCCAATTAAAAACATTGGGAAGGGATTCAGGTGGAAATGTAGATTGAATGAGAGAACAATTTGATTGTAAAGATGGAGATTTACAGAGCAGGAGACTGAGCCATGGGGAGATAAATAAGAAACAATGAGATAGAGAAGACACAGAGTGGAAGAGAAGAGAGTGAGCAAGCGAGGGAAAGTGAGAGAAAGAGGGTGACACAGAGAGAGAGAGAGAGTGTTGGTAGAATGAATAGGGAATTGCGGTGAGAGAAGGAGATAGTTGGAAAGTAGGAAGAGAGGGAACACAATCAGTCGATTATCTCGTCTCCATTATTCTTCCCTATTGGATTCCTTTCCAGAGGTCTGTATTTAACCCTAATTTACCTCTGGAGGACTGGAGAGATGAGTCCTCGACCGCTGTTGAACTGAGTTGGTGAGTTATTTACTGTTACGGTAAATGCTTCAAATATGAGGTTTAGAGATATGTTGGATAGATTTAGACTTGGTTTCACATGGGTTTTATATTGGAGTTATACTTAAAAGATATACTTTTGTAATTGGTATTGGTGAAGTTGAGATGAGTATTCCAGTTGTGTTAGAGAGGCTTTCTAGGTATTGACCATCTCTGTGCGTTATTGGGCAGTGATGTCTGTGTCGTCCAGTCACAGTGGTAAATCGATAGTGTATCAGTGTTGCAGTAAATTGCCTGGATGTCGGCACGAATCAATTACTGGTCCCACAGCCACCAGTGGTAATTGTAGGGATAGCAATTCAGACACTCTCACGTGCACACACACACACCACACACACACACACACACACACACACACACACACACACACACACACACACACCACACACACACACACACACCCCACACACACACACACACACACACACACACACACACACACACACACACACACACACACACACACACACACACACACACACACACACACACACACACACACACACACACACACACACACCCCCACACACCCACACACACACACATCCACATTACTGTATTATGATGGCTTCATCACACTCATGTAAATCTAACATGAATAAAAATCCACCTTAACTCCTGGTACCTGGTTTACAGCTCTACATTAGTACTAATATCATATGCCTCTTCTATAGTGACCAAAGGTCCACATTTCCAGCATAAGTATAACTCCAACAAACATAATGTTAAATCCATAAAGCCATGAATGCCAGGGTGTAGGTCATTACTTTGAGGGTAATTTCAGATCACAACGTGTTATACATTTTTATCTAGACTGCTATAGCAAGGATATAATTTAACCTTGAATTAAATGGCACAGTGATACTAATGACTCGCTGTGGTAATTCCATTGGTGTGGGTGGGTGTGTGTATGCGCTTGTGGGTGCTTGTGTGGTGTGTGTGTGTGTGTGTGTGTGTGTGTGTGTGTGTGTGTGTGTGTGTGTGTGTGTGTGTGTGTGTGTGTGTGTGTGTGTGTGTGTGTGTGTGTGTGTAATTCCAGACGGTTTAATTGAATTCCTAGTGCTGTGAGTGTAACTAGGTCAGAGAGAATCCAGGCTAAAGGCATCCTGCTAATTAATCTCCTTATACTCTCCAGTACTACGGCACTGCCTCTCATCACTGTTGCGTTTGAGCCAGAGCAGGTATTGAACCAGCAACAGTGTGGTTATACAGCAAGCACGCTATTAAGATTAGCAGATTTCAAATTGGCAGAAACCTAAATAGTGTCCTAACTATTTACTAACTACTAAAATTTGCTTCTGTAATGGCACATTAGGACTGATCCTGTCTTTGAATCTTTAAATAAGATAGGAATGACAGGATGTTGTTCAATACTATGATTCAGAGATTTCCCAGATTCAGAGATTTTCTCTTCATGGTCTCAGTCGTTCTCTCGCTCTCTCATCGTTGAATGATGCTGTTGCCATGGTAACGCTGAGATGACGCCAGGAGCGCAGAGGCGAGGCTTCACCTTGTAGGTCCCCTCTACAGACACGGACAAGCATGCCAAGAGTGTGCAAAACTGTCATCAAGGCAAAGGCTGGCTACTTTGAAGAATGTCAAATATAAAATATATTTTGATTTATTTAACACTGCTTTGGTTACTACATGATTCCATATGTGTTTTGTCTTCACTATTATTGTTTCAATGTAAAAATTAGCAAAAAGAAAGAGAAGTCCTTGAATGATTAGGTTTGTCCACATTTTTGACTTGTACTGTATATATATATATATATTTACATACACTGCATGACCAGAAGTATGTGGACACCTGCTTGTTGAACATCTCATTCCAAAATCATTCATATGGAGTTTGTGTCCCCCCCTTTGCTGCTATAATAGCCTCCACTCTTCTGGGAAGGCTTTCCACTAGACTTGCAATTAATCCCAAAGGTGTTCGATGGGGTTTAGGTCAGGGCTCTGTGCAGGCCAGTCAATATCTTCCACACCATTCTTGAAAAAAAAACATATTTCAGTATGGAACTCGCTTTGTGCACGGAGGCATTATTATGCTGAAACAGGAAAGGGCCTTCCTCAAACAGTTGCCACAAAGTTAGAAGCACAGAATCGTCTAGAATGTCATTGTATGCTGTAGCGTTAAGATTTCCCTTCAATGGAATGAATGGGCGTAGCCCAAACCATGAAAAACAGCCCCAGACCGTTATTCCTCCTCCACCAAACTTTACAGTTGGCACTACGCATTGGGGCAGGTAGTGTTCTCCTGGCATCCGCCAAACCCAGATTTGTCTGTCGGACTGCCAGATGGTGAAGAGTGATTCATCACTCCAGGGAACGTGTTTCCACTGTTCCAAAGTCCAACGGCAGCGAGATTTACACCACTCCAGCCAATGCTTGGCGTTGCGCATGGTTATCTTAGGCTTACTGAGCTTTTCAGTAAGGCCATTCTACTGCCAATGTTTATCTATGGAGATTGCATGGCTATGTACAACATTTTTACACCTGTCAGCAATGGGTTGTGCCTGAAAGAGCCAAATCCACTCATTTGAAGGGGTTTCCACATACTTTTGCATATATAGTGTACATTATTCAGTCGATCCCATAATACCTACAATTCCCACAGATCGATATGCTACCTAGCTACTGAATAATAATAATAAAAGATATATACAGTCATGTAAAAAAGTAAGTGCATATTTGGACAGATGGATATATAATCTTCCCTTCAACACTATTGACAGATAAAGGTAACCTAATTTAACAAATGACACTGAAACATTATGCTTTGCAAAAATGTATTCAGAAAAAAATCTACAGAAATGCAATTCAATAGTGTGGAACAAATAAGCAGACCCCTAGCTTCAATTGACCCCTTTGGCTGAAATAACTTCCTGCTGCCGTTTCTTGTAACTGTATACCAGTATTTTACATGGACTGGGAGGATTCTTACTGTACTGCTTCAGCTGTGTCATGTTCGAGGGCTTTCTGCATGCACAGTCTGCTTCAAGTCCCCCAACAGCATTTCAACCGAATTGAGACCTGGGCTTTGACTCGGCTATTTCATAACCCTCCATTTCTTCTTTTTGAGCAATTCTGTTGTAGCTTTGCTTGTGTGTTTTGGATCATTGTCCTGTTGCAAGATCCATGTACGGTTCAGCTTCAGCTTTTTGACAGATGGCCTTACATTCTCGTCAAGAATTCTCTGGTGCAAAATGGAATTCATGGTTGACTCAATGATGGCAAGTTGGCCAGGCCGTGGGTCATCAAAGCAGCACCAAACCATAATGCCACCGCCTCCGTGCTTTACAGTTGCTGATGATGTTCTTCTGTTCAAAGGCAGTGTTTTGTTTTCGCCAAACAACTCCACCTTTGACACATCTGTCCAGAGCACATTGTTCCAATACCCCTAAAATGTACACTGGTCTTTACCCAGGTATACGTCAGTCATGTCTTGATATTATTTTTTGAGAGCAGAGGCTTCTTCCTTCCTGACCTCCCATTGTAGGCCAAGTTTTTGCAGTCTCTTTCTGACAACTGACTCATGCACTTCAACATTGATTGTGGCAAGAGAGACCTGTAGATCCCTTGATGTTACCCTGGGGTTCTTACAGACTTCTATGAGCATCTTTCAGTCAGCTCTTGGGCTGAATTTGGTGGGATGACCTGTCCTAGGTAGATTGCCAGTGGTCTGGAATTTTCTCCATTTGTAGATGATCCGTCGAACAA